>NW_027364641.1:0-197853 GCF_046119375.1 Phyllobates terribilis | reverse complement strand
TTCAATGGCAAAAATCAATGAATATTGTAAATGCACAAACAGTAATATCTCCACATTGCAAGGTGCAATTCTGAAATTTTTTGCTTTTCCTGCTAATCCTAGCATGATAAAGAAGATTCAAAGAGAGTGAGATGCCTAGCTCCTTTCATTCAGTCAGTAGCTTCAAACATTTCTGGACGTTTTTCAATGGCAAAAATCAATGAATATTGTAAATGCACAAACAGTAATATCTCCACATTGCAAGGTGCAATTCTGAAATTTTTGCTTTTTCCTGCTAATCCTAGCATGATAAAGCAGATTCAAAGAGAGTGAGATGCCAGCTCCTTTCATTCAGTCAGTAGCTTCAAACATTTCTGGTATATGAAGAAACATGTTTTTCAATGGCAAAAATCAATGAATATTGTAAATGCACAAACAGTAATATCTCCACATTGCAAGGTGCAATTCTGAAATTTTTTGCTTTTTCCTGCTAATCCTAGCATGATAAAGAAGATTCAAAGAGAGTGAGATGCCAGCTCCTTTCATTCAGTCAGTAGCTTCAAACATTTCTGGACGTTTTTCAATGGCAAAAATCAATGAATATTGTAAATGCACAAACAGTAATATCTCCACATTGCAAGGTGCAATTCTGAAATTTTTTGCTTTTTCCTGTTAATCCTAGCATGATAAAGCAGATTCAAAGAGAGTGAGATGCCAGCTCCTTTCATTCAGTCAGTAGCTTCAAACATTTCTGGTATATGAAAAACATGTTTTTCAATGGCAAAAATCAATGAATATTGTAAATGCACAAACAGTAATATCTCCACATTGCAAGGTGCAATTCTGAAATTTTTTGCTTTTTCCTGCTAATCCTAGCATGATAAAGAAGATTCAAAGAGAGTGAGATGCCAGCTCCTTTCATTCAGTCAGTAGCTTCAAACATTTCTGGACGTTTTTCAATGGCAAAAATCAATGAATATTGTAAATGCACAAACAGTAATATCTCCACATTGCAAGGTGCAATTCTGAAATTTTTTGCTTTTTCCTGTTAATCCTAGCATGATAAAGAAGATTCAAAGAGAGTGAGATGCCAGCTCCTTTCATTCAGTCAGTAGCTTCAAACATTTCTGGTATATGAAAAACATGTTTTTCAATGGCAAAAATCAATGAATATTGTAAATGCACAAACAGTAATATCTCCACATTGCAAGGTGCAATTCTGAAATTTTTTGCTTTTTCCTGTTAATCCTAGCATGATAAAGAAGATTCAAAGAGAGTGAGATGCCAGCTCCTTTCATTCAGTCAGTAGCTTCAAACATTTCTGGACGTTTTTCAATGGCAAAAATCAATGAATATTGTAAATGCACAAACAGTAATATCTCCACATTGCAAGGTGCAATTCTGAAATTTTTTGCTTTTTCCTGTTAATCCTAGCATGATAAAGAAGATTCAAAGAGAGTGAGATGCCAGTTCCTTTCATTCAGTCAGTAGCTTCAAACATTTCTGGTATATGAAAAACATGTTTTTCAATGGCAAAAATCAATGAATATTGTAAATGCACAAACAGTAATATCTCCACATTGCAAGGTGCAATTCTGAAATTTTTTGCTTTTTCCTGCTAATCCTAGCATGATAAAGAAGATTCAAAGAGAGTGAGATGCCAGCTCCTTTCATTCAGTCAGTAGCTTCAAACATTTCTGGTGTATGAAAAA
This sequence comes from Phyllobates terribilis, assembly GCF_046119375.1. Lineage (NCBI taxonomy): Eukaryota > Metazoa > Chordata > Amphibia > Anura > Dendrobatidae > Phyllobates > Phyllobates terribilis. The sequence continues at coordinate 196,162 of NW_027364641.1, read as the reverse complement.
CATGTTTTTTCAATGGCAAAAATCAATGAATATTGTAAATGCACAAACAGTAATATCTCCACATTGCAAGGTGCAATTTGGAATTTTTTGCTTTTTCCTGCTAATCCTAGCATGATAAAGAAGATTCAAAGAGAGTGAGATGCCAGCTCCTTTCATTCAGTCAGTAGCTTCAAACATTTCTGGTATATGAATAACATGATGTTTTTCAATGGCAAAAATCAATGAATATTGTAAATGCACTAACAGTAATATCTCCACATTGCAAGGTGCAATTCTGAATTTTTTTGCTTTTTCCTGCTAATCCTAGCATGATAAAGAAGATTCAAAGAGAGTGAGATGCCAGCTCCTTTCATTCAGTCAGTAGCTTCAAACATTTGGTATCTATGAAAAACATGTTTTTCAATGGCAAAAATCAATGAATATTGTAAATGCACAAACAGTAATATCTCCACATTGCAAGGTGCAATTCTGAAATTTTTTGCTTTTTCCTGCTAATCCTAGCATGATAAAGAAGATTCAAAGAGAGTGAGATGCCAGCTCCTTTCATTCAGTCAGTAGCTTCAAACATTTCTGGATGAAAAACATGTTTTCAATGGCAAAAATCAATGAATATTGTAAATGCACAAACAGAAATATCTCCACATTGCAGGGTGCAATTCTGAAATTTTTTGCTTTTTCCTGCTAATCCTAGCATGATAAAGAAGATTCAAAGAGAGTGAGATGCCAGCTCCTTTCATTCAGTCAGTAGATTCAAACATTTCTGGTATATGAATAACATGATGTTTTTCAATGGCAAAAATCAATGAATATTGTAAATGCACAAACAGTAATATCTCCACATTGCAAGGTGCAATTCTGAAATTTTTTGCTTTTTCCTGCTAATCCTAGCATGATAAAGAAGATTCAAAGAGAGTGAGATGCCAGCTCCTTTCATTCAGTCAGTAGCTTCAAACATTTCTGGACGTTTTTCAATGGCAAAAATCAATGAATATTGTAAATGCACAAACAGTAATAACTCCACATTGCAAGGTGCAATTCTGAAATTTTTTGCTTTTTCCTGCTAATCCTAGCATGATAAAGAAGATTCAAAGAGAGTAAGATGCCAGCTCCTTTCATTCATTCAGTAGCTTCAAACATTTCTGGACGTTTTTCAATGGCAAAAATCAATGAATATTGTAAATGCACAAACAGTAATATCTCCACATTGCAAGGTGCAATTCTGAAATTTTTTGCTTTTTCCTGCTAATCCTAGCATGATAAAGAAGATTCAAAGAGAGTGAGATGCCAGCTCCTTTCATTCAGTCAGTAGCTTCAAACATTTCTGGATGCTTTTCAATGGCAAAAATCAATGAATATTGTAAATGCACAAACAGTAATATCTCCACATTGCAGGGTGCAATTCTGAAATTTTTTGCTTTTTCCTGCTAATCCTAGCATGATAAAGAAGATTCAAAGAGAGTGAGATGCCAGCTCCTTTCATTCAGTCAGTAGATTCAAACATTTCTGGTATATGAATAACATGATGTTTTTCAATGGCAAAAATCAATGAATATTGTAAATGCACAAACAGTAATATCTCCACATTGCAAGGTGCAATTCTGAAATTTTTTTGCTTTTTCCTGCTAATCCTAGCATGATAAAGAAGATTCAAAGAGAGTGAGATGCCAGCTCCTTTCATTCAGTCAGTAGCTTCAAACATTTCTGGACGTTTTTCAATGGCAAAAATCAATGAATATTGTAAATGCACAAACAGTAATAACTCCACATTGCAAGGTGCAATTCTGAAATTTTTTGCTTTTTCCTGCTAATCCTAGCATGATAAAGAAGATTCAAAGAGAGTGAGATGCCAGCTCCTTTCATTCAGTCAGTAGCTTCAAACATTTCAGGACGTTTTTCAATGGCAAAAATCAATGAATATTGTAAATGCACAAACAGTAATATCTCCACATTGCAAGGTGCAATTCTGAAATTTTTTCTTTTTCCTGCTAATCCTAGCATGATAAAGAAGATTCAAAGACAGTGAGATGCCAGCTCCTTTCATTCAGTCAGTAGCTTCAAACATTTCTGGACGTTTTTCAATGGCAAAAATCAATGAATATTGTAAATGCACAAACAGTAATATCTACACATTGCAAGGTGCAATTCTGAAATTTTTTGCTTTTTCCTGCTAATCCTAGCATGATAAAGAAGATTCAAAGAGAGTGAGATGCCAGCTCCTTTCATTCAGTCAGTAGCTTCAAACATTTCTGGACGTTTTTCAATGGCAAAAATCAATGAATATTGTAAATGCACAAACAGTAATATCTCCACATTGCAAGGTGCAATTCTGAAATTTTTTGCTTTTTCCTGCTAATCCTAGCATGATAAAGAAGATTCAAAGAGAGTGAGATGCCAGCTCCTTTCATTCAGTCAGTAGCTTCAAACATTTCTGGTATATGAATAACATGATGTTTTTCAATGGCAAAAATCAATGAATATTGTAAATGCACAAACAGTAATATCTCCACATTGCAAGGTGCAATTCTGAAATTTTTTGCTTTTTCCTGCTAATCCTAGCATGATAAAGAAGATTCAAAGAGAGTGAGATGCCAGCTCCTTTCATTCAGTCAGTAGCTTCAAACATTTCTGGACGTTTTTCAATGGCAAAAATCAATGAATATTGTAAATGCACAAACAGTAATATCTCCACATTGCAAGGTGCAATTCTGAAATTTTTTGCTTTTTCCTGTTAATCCTAGCATGATAAAGAAGATTCAAAGAGAGTGAGATGCCAGTTCCTTTCATTCAGTCAGTAGCTTCAAACATTTCTGGTATATGAAAAACATGTTTTTCAATGGCAAAAATCAATGAATATTGTAAATGCACAAACAGTAATATCTCCACATTGCAAGGTGCAATTCTGAAATTTTTTGCTTTTTCCTGCTAATCCTAGCATGATAAAGAAGATTCAAAGAGAGTGAGATGCCAGCTCCTTTCATTCAGTCAGTAGCTTCAAACATTTCTGGTGTATGAAAAACATGTTTTTCAATGGCAAAAATCAATGAATATTGTAAATGCACAAACAGTAATATCTCCACATTGCAAGGTGCAATTCGGAAATTTTTTGCTTTTTCCTGCTAATCCTAGCATGATAAAGAAGATTCAAAGAGAGTGAGATGCCAGCTCCTTTCATTCAGTCAGTAGCTTCAAACATTTCTGGTATATGAATAACATGATGTTTTTCAATGGCAAAAATCAATGAATATTGTAAATGCACAAACAGTAATATCTCCACATTGCAAGGTGCAATTCTGAAATTTTTTGCTTTTTCCTGCTAATCCTAGCATGATAAAGAAGATTCAAAGAGTGAGATGCCAGCTCCTTTCATTCAGTCAGTAGCTTCAAACATTTCTGGTATGATAACATGATGTTTTTCAATGGCAAAAATCAATGAATATTGTAAATGCACAAACAGTAATATCTCCACATTGCAAGGTGCAATTCTGAAATTTTTTGCTTTTTCCTGCTAATCCTAGCATGATAAAGAAGATTCAAAGAGAGTGAGATGCCAGCTCCTTTCATTCAGTCAGTAGCTTCAAACATTTCTGGATGCTTTTCAATGGCAAAAATCAATGAATATTGTAAATGCACAAACAGAAATATCTCCACATTGCAGGTGCAATTCTGAAATTTTTTGCTTTTTCCTGCTAATCCTAGCATGATAAAGAAGATTCAAAGAGAGTGAGATGCCAGCTCCTTTCATTCAGTCAGTAGATTCAAACATTTCTGGTATATGAATAACATGATGTTTTTCAATGGCAAAAATCAATGAATATTGTAAATGCACAAACAGTAATATCTCCACATTGCAAGGTGCAATTCTGAAATTTTTTGCTTTTTCCTGCTAATCCTAGCATGATAAAGAAGATTCAAAGAGAGTGAGATGCCAGCTCCTTTCATTCAGTCAGTAGCTTCAAACATTTCTGGTGTATGAAAAACATGTTTTTCAATGGCAAAAATCAATGAATATTGTAAATGCACAAACAGTAATATCTCCACATTGCAAGGTGCAATTCGGAAATTTTTTGCTTTTTCCTGCTAATCCTAGCATGATAAAGAAGATTCAAAGAGAGTGAGATGCCAGCTCCTTTCATTCAGTCAGTAGCTTCAAACATTTCTGGTATATGAATAACATGATGTTTTTCAATGGCAAAAATCAATGAATATTGTAAATGCACTAACAGTAATATCTCCACATTGCAAGGTGCAATTCTGAATTTTTTGCTTTTTCCTGCTAATCCTAGCATGATAAAGAAGATTCAAAGAGTGAGATGCCAGCTCCTTTCATTCAGTCAGTAGCTTCAAACATTTCTGGATGTTTTTCAATGGCAAAAATCAATGAATATTGTAAATGCACAAACAGTAATATCTCCACATTGCAAGGTGCAATTCTGAAATTTTTTGCTTTTTCCTGCTAATCCTAGCATGATAAAGAAGATTCAAAGAGAGTGAGATGCCAGCTCCTTTCATTCAGTCAGTAGCTTCAAACATTTCTGGATGCTTTTCAATGGCAAAAATCAATGAATATTGTAAATGCACAAACAGAAATATCTCCACATTGCAGGGTGCAATTCTGAAATTTTTTGCTTTTTCCTGCTAATCCTAGCATGATAAAGAAGATTCAAAGAGAGTGAGATGCCAGCTCCTTTCATTCAGTCAGTAGATTCAAACATTTCTGGTATATGAATAACATGATGTTTTTCAATGGCAAAAATCAATGAATATTGTAAATGCACAAACAGTAATATCTCCACATTGCAAGGTGCAATTCTGAAATTTTTTCCTTTTTCCTGCTAATCCTAGCATGATAAAGAAGATTCAAAGAGAGTGAGATGCCAGCTCCTTTCATTCAGTCAGTAGCTTCAAACATTTCTGGACGTTTTTCAATGGCAAAAATCAATGAATATTGTAAATGCACAAACAGTAATAACTCCACATTGCAAGGTGCAATTCTGAAATTTTTTGCTTTTTCCTGCTAATCCTAGCATGATAAAGAAGATTCAAAGAGAGTAAGATGCCAGCTCCTTTCATTCAGTCAGTAGCTTCAAACATTTCTGGACGTTTTTCAATGGCAAAAATCAATGAATATTGTAAATGCACAAACAGTAATATCTCCACATTGCAAGGTGCAATTCTGAAATTTTTTGCTTTTTCCTGCTAATCCTAGCATGATAAAGAAGATTCAAAGAGAGTGAGATGCCAGCTCCTTTCATTCAGTCAGTAGCTTCAAACATTTCTGGATGCTTTTCAATGGCAAAAATCAATGAATATTGTAAATGCACAAACAGTAATATCTCCACATTGCAGGGTGCAATTCTGAAATTTTTTGCTTTTTCCTGCTAATCCTAGCATGATAAAGAAGATTCAAAGAGAGTGAGATGCCAGCTACTTTCATTCAGTCAGTAGATTCAAACATTTCTGGTATATGAATAACATGATGTTTTTCAATGGCAAAAATCAATGAATATTGTAAATGCACAAACAGTAATATCTCCACATTGCAAGGTGCAATTCTGAAATTTTTTGCTTTTTCCTGCTAATCCTAGCATGATAAAGAAGATTCAAAGAGAGTGAGATGCCAGCTCCTTTCATTCAGTCAGTAGCTTCAAACATTTCTGGACGTTTTTCAATGGCAAAAATCAATGAATATTGTAAATGCACAAACAGTAATAACTCCACATTGCAAGGTGCAATTCTGAAATTTTTTGCTTTTTCCTGCTAATCCTAGCATGATAAAGAAGATTCAAAGAGAGTGAGATGCCAGCTCCTTTCATTCAGTCAGTAGCTTCAAACATTTCTGGACGTTTTTCAATTGCAAAAATCAATGAATATTGTAAATGCACAAACAGTAATATCTCCACATTGCAAGGTGCAATTCTGAAATTTTTTGCTTTTTCCTGCTAATCCTAGCATGATAAAGAAGATTCAAAGAGAGTGAGATGCCAGCTCCTTTCATTCAGTCAGTAGCTTCAAACATTTCTGGACGTTTTTCAATGGCAAAAATCAATGAATATTGTAAATGCACAAACAGTAATATCTCCACATTGCAAGGTGCAATTCTGAAATTTTTTGCTTTTTCCTGCTAATCCTAGCATGATAAAGAAGATTCAAAGAGAGTGAGATGCCAGCTCCTTTCATTCAGTCAGTAGCTTCAAACATTTCTGGACGTTTTTCAATGGCAAAAATCAATGAATATTGTAAATGCACAAACAGTAATATCTCCACATTGCAAGGTGCAATTCTGAAATTTTTTGCTTTTTCCTGCTAATCCTAGCATGATAAAGAAGATTCAAAGAGAGTGAGATGCCAGCTCCTTTCATTCAGTCAGTAGCTTCAAACATTTCTGGTATATGAATAACATGATGTTTTTCAATGGCAAAAATCAATGAATATTGTAAATGCACAAACAGTAATATCTCCACATTGCAAGGTGCAATTCTGAAATTTTTTGCTTTTTCCTGTTAATCCTAGCATGATAAAGAAGATTCAAAGAGAGTGAGATGCCAGCTCCTTTCATTCAGTCAGTAGCTTCAAACATTTCTGGTATATGAAAAACATGTTTTTCAATGGCAAAAATCAATGAATATTGTAAATGCACAAACAGTAATATCTCCACATTGCAAGGGGCAATTCGGAAATTTTTTGCTTTTTCCTGTTAATCCTAGCATGATAAAGAAGATTCAAAGAGAGTGAGATGCCAGCTCCTTTCATTCAGTCAGTAGCTTCAAACATTTCTGGACGTTTTTCAATGGCAAAAATCAATGAATATTGTAAATGCACAAACAGTAATATCTCCACATTGCAAGGTGCAATTCTGAAATTTTTTGCTTTTTCCTGTTAATCCTAGCATGATAAAGAAGATTCAAAGAGAGTGAGATGCCAGTTCCTTTCATTCAGTCAGTAGCTTCAAACAATTCTGGTATATGAAAAACATGTTTTTCAATGGCAAAAATCAATGAATATTGTAAATGCACAAACAGTAATATCTCCACATTGCAAGGTGCAATTCTGAAATTTTTTGCTTTTTCCTGCTAATCCTAGCATGATAAAGAAGATTCAAAGAGAGTGAGATGCCAGCTCCTTTCATTCAGTCAGTAGCTTCAAACATTTCTGGTGTATGAAAAACATGTTTTTCAATGGCAAAAATCAATGAATATTGTAAATGCACAAACAGTAATATCTCCACATTGCAAGGTGCAATTCGGAAATTTTTTGCTTTTTCCTGCTAATCCTAGCATGATAAAGAAGATTCAAAGAGAGTGAGATGCCAGCTCCTTTCATTCAGTCAGTAGCTTCAAACATTTCTGGTATATGAATAACATGATGTTTTTCAATGGCAAAAATCAATGAATATTGTAAATGCACTAACAGTAATATCTCCACATTGCAAGGTGCAATTCTGAATTTTTTTGCTTTTTCCTGCTAATCCTAGCATGATAAAGAAGATTCAAAGAGTGAGATGCCAGCTCATTTCATTCAGTCAGTAGCTTCAAACATTTCTGGACGTTTTTCAATGGCAAAAATCAATGAATATTGTAAATGCACAAACAGTAATATCTCCACATTGCAAGGTGCAATTCTGAAATTTTTTGCTTTTTCCTGCTAATCCTAGCATGATAAAGAAGATTCAAAGAGAGTGAGATGCCAGCTCCTTTCATTCAGTCAGTAGCTTCAAACATTTCTGGATGCTTTTCAATGGCAAAAATCAATGAATATTGTAAATGCACAAACAGAAATATCTCCACATTGCAGGGTGCAATTCTGAAATTTTTTGCTTTTTCCTGCTAATCCTAGCATGATAAAGAAGATTCAAAGAGAGTGAGATGCCAGCTCCTTTCATTCAGTCAGTAGATTCAAACATTTCTGGTATATGAATAACATGATGTTTTTCAATGGCAAAAATCAATGAATATTGTAAATGCACAAACAGTAATATCTCCACATTGCAAGGTGCAATTCTGAAATTTTTTGCTTTTTCCTGCTAATCCTAGCATGATAAAGAAGATTCAAAGAGAGTGAGATGCCAGCTCCTTTCATTCAGTCAGTAGCTTCAAACATTTCTGGACGTTTTTCAATGGCAAAAATCAATGAATATTGTAAATGCACAAACAGTAATAACTCCACATTGCAAGGTGCAATTCTGAAATTTTTTGCTTTTTCCTGCTAATCCTAGCATGATAAAGAAGATTCAAAGAGAGTAAGATGCCAGCTCCTTTCATTCAGTCAGTAGCTTCAAACATTTCTGGACGTTTTTCAATGGCAAAAATCAATGAATATTGTAAATGCACAAACAGTAATATCTCCACATTGCAAGGTGCAATTCTGAAATTTTTTGCTTTTTCCTGCTAATCCTAGCATGATAAAGAAGATTCAAAGAGAGTGAGATGCCAGCTCCTTTCATTCAGTCAGTAGCTTCAAACATTTCTGGATGCTTTTCAATGGCAAAAATCAATGAATATTGTAAATGCACAAACAGTAATATCTCCACATTGCAGGGTGCAATTCTGAAATTTTTTGCTTTTTCCTGCTAATCCTAGCATGATAAAGAAGATTCAAAGAGAGTGAGATGCCAGCTCCTTTCATTCAGTCAGTAGATTCAAACATTTCTGGTATATGAATAACATGATGTTTTTCAATGGCAAAAATCAATGAATATTGTAAATGCACAAACAGTAATATCTCCACATTGCAAGGTGCAATTCTGAAATTTTTTGCTTTTTCCTGCTAATCCTAGCATGATAAAGAAGATTCAAAGAGAGTGAGATGCCAGCTCCTTTCATTCAGTCAGTAGCTTCAAACATTTCTGGACGTTTTTCAATGGCAAAAATCAATGAATATTGTAAATGCACAAACAGTAATAACTCCACATTGCAAGGTGCAATTCTGAAATTTTTTCCTTTTTCCTGCTAATCCTAGCATGATAAAGAAGATTCAAAGAGAGTGAGATGCCAGCTCCTTTCATTCAGTCAGTAGCTTCAAACATTTCTGGACATTTTTCAATGGCAAAAATCAATGAATATTGTAAATGCACAAACAGTAATATCTCCACATTGCAAGGTGCAATTCTGAAATTTTTTGCTTTTTCCTGCTAATCCTAGCATGATAAAGAAGATTCAAAGAGAGTGAGATGCCAGCTCCTTTCATTCAGTCAGTAGCTTCAAACATTTCTGGACGTTTTTCAATGGCAAAAATCAATGAATATTGTAAATGCACAAACAGTAATATCTCCACATTGCAAGGTGCAATTCTGAAATTTTTTGCTTTTTCCTGCTAATCCTAGCATGATAAAGAAGATTCAAAGAGAGTGAGATGCCAGCTCCTTTCATTCAGTCAGTAGCTTCAAACATTTCTGGACGTTTTTCAATGGCAAAAATCAATGAATATTGTAAATGCACAAACAGTAATATCTCCACATTGCAAGGTGCAATTCTGAAATTTTTTGCTTTTTCCTGCTAATCCTAGCATGATAAAGAAGATTCAAAGAGAGTGAGATGCCAGCTCCTTTCATTCAGTCAGTAGCTTCAAACATTTCTGGTATATGAATAACATGATGTTTTTCAATGGCAAAAATCAATGAATATTGTAAATGCACAAACAGTAATATCTCCACATTGCAAGGTGCAATTCTGAAATTTTTTGCTTTTTCCTGCTAATCCTAGCATGATAAAGAAGATTCAAAGAGAGTGAGATGCCAGCTCCTTTCATTCAGTCAGTAGCTTCAAACATTTCTGGTGTATGAAAAACATGTTTTTCAATGGCAAAAATCAATGAATATTGTAAATGCACAAACAGTAATATCTCCACATTGCAAGGTGCAATTCGGAAATTTTTTGCTTTTTCCTGCTAATCCTAGCATGATAAAGAAGATTCAAAGAGAGTGAGATGCCAGCTCCTTTCATTCAGTCAGTAGCTTCAAACATTTCTGGTATATGAATAACATGATGTTTTTCAATGGCAAAAATCAATGAATATTGTAAATGCACTAACAGTAATATCTCCACATTGCAAGGTGCAATTCTGAATTTTTTTGCTTTTTCCTGCTAATCCTAGCATGATAAAGAAGATTCAAAGAGTGAGATGCCAGCTCCTTTCATTCAGTCAGTAGCTTCAAACATTTCTGGACGTTTTTCAATGGCAAAAATCAATGAATATTGTAAATGCACAAACAGTAATAACTCCACATTGCAAGGTGCAATTCTGAAATTTTTTGCTTTTTCCTGCTAATCCTAGCATGATAAAGAAGATTCAAAGAGAGTAAGATGCCAGCTCCTTTCATTCAGTCAGTAGCTTCAAACATTTCTGGACGTTTTTCAATGGCAAAAATCAATGAATATTGTAAATGCACAAACAGTAATATCTCCACATTGCAAGGTGCAATTCTGAAATTTTTAGCTTTTTCCTGCTAATCCTAGCATGATAAAGAAGATTCAAAGAGAGTGAGATGCCAGCTCCTTTCATTCAGTCAGTAGCTTCAAACATTTCTGGATGCTTTTCAATGGCAAAAATCAATGAATATTGTAAATGCACAAACAGTAATATCTCCACATTGCAGGGTGCAATTCTGAAATTTTTTGCTTTTTCCTGCTAATCCTAGCATGATAAAGAAGATTCAAAGAGAGTGAGATGCCAGCTCCTTTCATTCAGTCAGTAGCTTCAAACATTTCTGGACGTTTTTCAATGGCAAAAATCAATGAATATTGTAAATGCACAAACAGTAATAACTCCACATTGCAAGGTGCAATTCTGAAATTTTTTGCTTTTTCCTGCTAATCCTAGCATGATAAAGAAGATTCAAAGAGAGTAAGATGCCAGCTCCTTTCATTCAGTCAGTAGCTTCAAACATTTCTGGACGTTTTTCAATGGCAAAAATCAATGAATATTGTAAATGCACAAACAGTAATATCTCCACATTGCAAGGTGCAATTCTGAAATTTTTAGCTTTTTCCTGCTAATCCTAGCATGATAAAGAAGATTCAAAGAGAGTGAGATGCCAGCTCCTTTCATTCAGTCAGTAGCTTCAAACATTTCTGGATGCTTTTCAATGGCAAAAATCAATGAATATTGTAAATGCACAAACAGTAATATCTCCACATTGCAGGGTGCAATTCTGAAATTTTTTGCTTTTTCCTGCTAATCCTAGCATGATAAAGAAGATTCAAAGAGAGTGAGATGCCAGCTCCTTTCATTCAGTCAGTAGATTCAAACATTTCTGGTATATGAATAACATGATGTTTTTCAATGGCAAAAATCAATGAATATTGTAAATGCACAAACAGTAATATCTCCACATTGCAAGGTGCAATTCTGAAATTTTTTGCTTTTTCCTGCTAATCCTAGCATGATAAAGAAGATTCAAAGAGAGTGAGATGCCAGCTCCTTTCATTCAGTCAGTAGCTTCAAACATTTCTGGACGTTTTTCAATGGCAAAAATCAATGAATATTGTAAATGCACAAACAGTAATAACTCCACATTGCAAGGTGCAATTCTGAAATTTTTTCCTTTTTCCTGCTAATCCTAGCATGATAAAGAAGATTCAAAGAGAGTGAGATGCCAGCTCCTTTCATTCAGTCAGTAGCTTCAAACATTTCTGGACGTTTTTCAATGGCAAAAATCAATGAATATTGTAAATGCACAAACAGTAATATCTCCACATTGCAAGGTGCAATTCTGAAATTTTTTGCTTTTTCCTGCTAATCCTGGCATGATAAAGAAGATTCAAAGAGAGTGAGATGCCAGCTCCTTTCATTCAGTCAGTAGCTTCAAACATTTCTGGACGTTTTTCAATGGCAAAAATCAATGAATATTGTAAATGCACAAACAGTAATATCTCCACATTGCAAGGTGCAATTCTGAAATTTTTTGCTTTTTCCTGCTAATCCTAGCATGATAAAGAAGATTCAAAGAGAGTGAGATGCCAGCTCCTTTCATTCAGTCAGTAGCTTCAAACATTTCTGGACGTTTTTCAATGGCAAAAATCAATGAATATTGTAAATGCACAAACAGTAATATCTCCACATTGCAAGGTGCAATTCTGAAATTTTTTGCTTTTTCCTGCTAATCCTAGCATGATAAAGAAGATTCAAAGAGAGTGAGATGCCAGCTCCTTTCATTCAGTCAGTAGCTTCAAACATTTCTGGACGTTTTTCAATGGCAAAAATCAATGAATATTGTAAATGCACAAACAGTAATAACTCCACATTGCAAGGTGCAATTCTGAAATTTTTTGCTTTTTCCTGCTAATCCTAGCATGATAAAGAAGATTCAAAGAGAGTGAGATGCCAGCTCCTTTCATTCAGTCAGTAGCTTCAAACATTTCTGGACGTTTTTCAATGGCAAAAATCAATGAATATTGTAAATGCACAAACAGTAATATCTCCACATTGCAAGGTGCAATTCTGAAATTTTTTGCTTTTTCCTGTTAATCCTAGCATGATAAAGAAGATTCAAAGAGAGTGAGATGCCAGTTCCTTTCATTCAGTCAGTAGCTTCAAACATTTCTGGTATATGAAAAACATGTTTTTCAATGGCAAAAATCAATGAATATTGTAAATGCACAAACAGTAATATCTCCACATTGCAAGGTGCAATTCTGAAATTTTTTGCTTTTTCCTGCTAATCCTAGCATGATAAAGAAGATTCAAAGAGAGTGAGATGCCAGCTCCTTTCATTCAGTCAGTAGCTTCAAACATTTCTGGTGTATGAAAAACATGTTTTTCAATGGCAAAAATCAATGAATATTGTAAATGCACAAACAGTAATATCTCCACATTGCAAGGTGCAATTCGGAAATTTTTTGCTTTTTCCTGCTAATCCTAGCATGATAAAGAAGATTCAAAGAGAGTGAGATGCCAGCTCCTTTCATTCAGTCAGTAGCTTCAAACATTTCTGGTATATGAATAACATGATGTTTTTCAATGGCAAAAATCAATGAATATTGTAAATGCACTAACAGTAATATCTCCACATTGCAAGGTGCAATTCTGAATTTTTTTGCTTTTTCCTGCTAATCCTAGCATGATAAAGAAGATTCAAAGAGTGAGATGCCAGCTCCTTTCATTCAGTCAGTAGCTTCAAACATTTCTGGACGTTTTTCAATGGCAAAAATCAATGAATATTGTAAATGCACAAACAGTAATATCTCCACATTGCAAGGTGCAATTCTGAAATTTTTTGCTTTTTCCTGCTAATCCTAGCATGATAAAGAAGATTCAAAGAGAGTGAGATGCCAGCTCCTTTCATTCAGTCAGTAGCTTCAAACATTTCTGGATGCTTTTCAATGGCAAAAATCAATGAATATTGTAAATGCACAAACAGAAATATCTCCACATTGCAGGGTGCAATTCTGAAATTTTTTGCTTTTTCCTGCTAATCCTAGCATGATAAAGAAAATTCAAAGAGAGTGAGATGCCAGCTCCTTTCATTCAGTCAGTAGATTCAAACATTTCTGGTATATGAATAACATGATGTTTTTCAATGGCAAAAATCAATGAATATTGTAAATGCACAAACAGTAATATCTCCACATTGCAAGGTGCAATTCTGAAATTTTTTGCTTTTTCCTGCTAATCCTAGCATGATAAAGAAGATTCAAAGAGAGTGAGATGCCAGCTCCTTTCATTCAGTCAGTAGCTTCAAACATTTCTGGTGTATGAAAAACATGTTTTTCAATGGCAAAAATCAATGAATATTGTAAATGCACAAACAGTAATATCTCCACATTGCAAGGTGCAATTCGGAAATTTTTTGCTTTTTCCTGCTAATCCTAGCATGATAAAGAAGATTCAAAGAGAGTGAGATGCCAGCTCCTTTCATTCAGTCAGTAGCTTCAAACATTTCTGGTATATGAATAACATGATGTTTTTCAATGGCAAAAATCAATGAATATTGTAAATGCACTAACAGTAATATCTCCACATTGCAAGGTGCAATTCTGAATTTTTTTGCTTTTTCCTGCTAATCCTAGCATGATAAAGAAGATTCAAAGAGTGAGATGCCAGCTCCTTTCATTCAGTCAGTAGCTTCAAACATTTCTGGACGTTTTTCAATGGCAAAAATCAATGAATATTGTAAATGCACAAACAGTAATATCTCCACATTGCAAGGTGCAATTCTGAATTTTTTTGCTTTTTCCTGCTAATCCTAGCATGATAAAGAAGATTCAAAGAGAGTGAGATGCCAGCTCCTTTCATTCAGTCAATAGCTTCAAACATTTCTGGATGCTTTTCAATGGCAAAAATCAATGAATATTGTAAATGCACAAACAGAAATATCTCCACATTGCAGGGTGCAATTCTGAAATTTTTTGCTTTTTCCTGCTAATCCTAGCATGATAAAGAAGATTCAAAGAGAGTGAGATGCCAGCTCCTTTCATTCAGTCAGTAGATTCAAACATTTCTGGTATATGAATAACATGATGTTTTTCAATGGCAAAAATCAATGAATATTGTAAATGCACAAACAGTAATATCTCCACATTGCAAGGTGCAATTCTGAAATTTTTTGCTTTTTCCTGCTAATCCTAGCATGATAAAGAAGATTCAAAGAGAGTGAGATGCCAGCTCCTTTCATTCAGTCAGTAGCTTCAAACATTTCTGGACGTTTTTCAATGGCAAAAATCAATGAATATTGTAAATGCACAAACAGTAATAACTCCACATTGCAAGGTGCGATTCTGAAATTTTTTGCTTTTTCCTGCTAATCCTAGCATGATAAAGAAGATTCAAAGAGAGTAAGATGCCAGCTCCTTTCATTCAGTCAGTAGCTTCAAACATTTCTGGACGTTTTTCAATGGCAAAAATCAATGAATATTGTAAATGCACAAACAGTAATATCTCCACATTGCAAGGTGCAATTCTGAAATTTTTTGCTTTTTCCTGCTAATCCTAGCATGATAAAGAAGATTCAAAGAGAGTGAGATGCCAGCTCCTTTCATTCAGTCAGTAGCTTCAAACATTTCTGGATGCTTTTCAATGGAAAAAATCAATGAATATTGTAAATGCACAAACAGTAATATCTCCACATTGCAGGGTGCAATTCTGAAATTTTTTGCTTTTTCCTGCTAATCCTAGCATGATAAAGAAGATTCAAAGAGAGTGAGATGCCAGCTCCTTTCATTCAGTCAGTAGATTCAAACATTTCTGGTATATGAATAACATGATGTTTTTCAATGGCAAAAATCAATGAATATTGTAAATGCACAAACAGTAATATCTCCACATTGCAAGGTGCAATTCTGAAATTTTTTGCTTTTTCCTGCTAATCCTAGCATGATAAAGAAGATTCAAAGAGAGTGAGATGCCAGCTCCTTTCATTCAGTCAGTAGCTTCAAACATTTCTGGACGTTTTTCAATGGCAAAAATCAATGAATATTGTAAATGCACAAACAGTAATAACTCCACATTGCAAGGTGCAATTCTGAAATTTTTTGCTTTTTCCTGCTAATCCTAGCATGATAAAGAAGATTCAAAGAGAGTGAGATGCCAGCTCCTTTCATTCAGTCAGTAGCTTCAAACATTTCTGGACGTTTTTCAATTGCAAAAATCAATGAATATTGTAAATGCACAAACAGTAATATCTCCACATTGCAAGGTGCAATTCTGAAATTTTTTGCTTTTTCCTGCTAATCCTAGCATGATAAAGAAGATTCAAAGAGAGTGAGATGCCAGCTCCTTTCATTCAGTCAGTAGCTTCAAACATTTCTGGACGTTTTTCAATGGCAAAAATCAATGAATATTGTAAATGCACAAACAGTAATATCTCCACATTGCAAGGTGCAATATTGAAATTTTTTGCTTTTTCCTGCTAATCCTAGCATGATAAAGAAGATTCAAAGAGAGTGAGATGCCAGCTCCTTTCATTCAGTCAGTAGCTTCAAACATTTCTGGACGTTTTTCAATGGCAAAAATCAATGAATATTGTAAATGCACAAACAGTAATATCTCCACATTGCAAGGTGCAATTCTGAAATTTTTTGCTTTTTCCTGCTAATCCTAGCATGATAAAGAAGATTCAAAGAGAGTGAGATGCCAGCTCCTTTCATTCAGTCAGTAGCTTCAAACATTTCTGGTATATGAATAACATGATGTTTTTCAATGGCAAAAATCAATGAATATTGTAAATGCACAAACAGTAATATCTCCACATTGCAAGGTGCAATTCTGAAATTTTTTGCTTTTTCCTGCTAATCCTAGCATGATAAAGAAGATTCAAAGAGAGTGAGATGCCAGCTCCTTTCATTCAGTCAGTAGCTTCAAACATTTCTGGACGTTTTTCAATGGCAAAAATCAATGAATATTGTAAATGCACAAACAGTAATAACTCCACATTGCAAGGTGCAATTCTGAAATTTTTTGCTTTTTCCTGCTAATCCTAGCATGATAAAGAAGATTCAAAGAGAGTGAGATGCCAGCTCCTTTCATTCAGTCAGTAGCTTCAAACATTTCTGGACGTTTTTCAATGGCAAAAATCAATGAATATTGTAAATGCACAAACAGTAATATCTCCACATTGCAAGGTGCAATTCTGAAATTTTTTGCTTTTTCCTGTTAATCCTAGCATGATAAAGAAGATTCAAAGAGAGTGAGATGCCAGTTCCTTTCATTCAGTCAGTAGCTTCAAACATTTCTGGTATATGAAAAACATGTTTTTCAATGGCAAAAATCAATGAATATTGTAAATGCACAAACACTAATATCTCCACATTGCAAGGTGCAATTCTGAAATTTTTTGCTTTTTCCTGCTAATCCTAGCATGATAAAGAAGATTCAAAGAGAGTGAGATGCCAGCTCCTTTCATTCAGTCAGTAGCTTCAAACATTTCTGGTGTATGAAAAACATGTTTTTCAATGGCAAAAATCAATGAATATTGTAAATGCACAAACAGTAATATCTCCACATTGCAAGGTGCAATTCGAAAATTTTTTGCTTTTTCCTGCTAATCCTAGCATGATAAAGAAGATTCAAAGAGAGTGAGATGCCAGCTCCTTTCATTCAGTCAGTAGCTTCAAACATTTCTGGTATATGAATAACATGATGTTTTTCAATGGCAAAAATCAATGAATATTGTAAATGCACTAACAGTAATATCTCCACATTGCAAGGTGCAATTCTGAATTTTTTTGCTTTTTCCTGCTAATCCTAGCATGATAAAGAAGATTCAAAGAGTGAGATGCCAGCTCCTTTCATTCAGTCAGTAGCTTCAAACATTTCTGGACGTTTTTCAATGGCAAAAATCAATGAATATTGTAAATGCACAAACAGTAATATCTCCACATTGCAAGGTGCAATTCTGAAATTTTTTGCTTTTTCCTGCTAATCCTAGCATGATAAAGAAGATTCAAAGAGAGTGAGATGCCAGCTCCTTTCATTCAGTCAGTAGATTCAAACATTTCTGGTATATGAATAACATGATGTTTTTCAATGGCAAAAATCAATGAATATTGTAAATGCACAAACAGTAATATCTCCACATTGCAAGGTGCAATTCTGAAATTTTTTGCTTTTTCCTGCTAATCCTAGCATGATAAAGAAGATTCAAAGAGAGTGAGATGCCAGCTCCTTTCATTCAGTCAGTAGCTTCAAACATTTCTGGACGTTTTTCAATGGCAAAAATCAATGAATATTGTAAATGCACAAACAGTAATAACTCCACATTGCAAGGAGCAATTCTGAAATTTTTTGCTTTTTCCTGCTAATCCTAGCATGATAAAGAAGATTCAAAGAGAGTAAGATGCCAGCTCCTTTCATTCAGTCAGTAGCTTCAAACATTTCTGGACGTTTTTCAATGGCAAAAATCAATGAATATTGTAAATGCACAAACAGTAATATCTCCACATTGCAAGGTGCAATTCTGAAATTTTTTGCTTTTTCCTGCTAATCCTAGCATGATAAAGAAGATTCAAAGAGAGTGAGATGCCAGCTCCTTTCATTCAGTCAGTAGCTTCAAACATTTCTGGATGCTTTTCAATGGCAAAAATCAATGAATATTGTAATTGCACAAACAGTAATATCTCCACATTGCAGGGTGCAATTCTGAAATTTTTTGCTTTTTCCTGCTAATCCTAGCATGATAAAGAAGATTCAAAGAGAGTGAGATGCCAGCTCCTTTCATTCAGTCAGTAGATTCAAACATTTCTGGTATATGAATAACATGATGTTTTTCAATGGCAAAAATCAATGAATATTGTAAATGCACAAACAGTAATATCTCCACATTGCAAGGTGCAATTCTGAAATTTTTTGCTTTTTCCTGCTAATCCTAGCATGATAAAGAAGATTCAAAGAGAGTGAGATGCCAGCTCCTTTCATTCAGTCAGTAGCTTCAAACATTTCTGGACGTTTTTCAATGGCAAAAATCAATGAATATTGTAAATGCACAAACAGTAATAACTCCACATTGCAAGGTGCAATTCTGAAATTTTTTGCTTTTTCCTGCTAATCCTAGCATGATAAAGAAGATTCAAAGAGAGTGAGATGCCAGCTCCTTTCATTCAGTCAGTAGCTTCAAACATTTCTGGACGTTTTTCAATGGCAAAAATCAATGAATATTGTAAATGCACAAACAGTAATATCTCCACATTGCAAGGTGCAATTCTGAAATTTTTTGCTTTTTCCTGCTAATCCTAGCATGATAAAGAAGATTCAAAGAGAGTGAGATGCCAGCTCCTTTCATTCAGTCAGTAGCTTCAAACATTTCTGGACGTTTTTCAATGGCAAAAATCAATGAATATTGTAAATGCACAAACAGTAATATCTCCACATTGCAAGGTGCAATTCTGAAATTTTTTGCTTTTTCCTGCTAATCCTAGCATGATAAAGAAGATTCAAAGAGAGTGAGATGCCAGCTCCTTTCATTCAGTCAGTAGCTTCAAACATTTCTGGACGTTTTTCAATGGCAAAAATCAATGAATATTGTAAATGCACAAACAGTAATATCTCCACATTGCAAGGTGCAATTCTGAAATTTTTTGCTTTTTCCTGCTAATCCTAGCATGATAAAGAAGATTCAAAGAGAGTGAGATGCCAGCTCCTTTCATTCAGTCAGTAGCTTCAAACATTTCTGGTATATGAATAACATGTTGTTTTTCAATGGCAAAAATCAATGAATATTGTAAATGCACAAACAGTAATATCTCCACATTGCAAGGTGCAATTCTGAAATTTTTTGCTTTTTCCTGCTAATCCTAGCATGATAAAGAAGATTCAAAGAGAGTGAGATGCCAGCTCCTTTCATTCAGTCAGTAGCTTCAAACATTTCTGGACGTTTTTCAATGGCAAAAATCAATGAATATTGTAAATGCACAAACAGTAATAACTCCACATTGCAAGGTGCAATTCTGAAATTTTTTGCTTTTTCCTGCTAATCCTAGCATGATAAAGAAGATTCAAAGAGAGTGAGATGCCAGCTCCTTTCATTCAGTCAGTAGCTTCAAACATTTCTGGACGTTTTTCAATGGCAAAAATCAATGAATATTGTAAATGCACAAACAATAATATCTCCACATTGCAAGGTGCAATTCTGAAATTTTTTGCTTTTTCCTGCTAATCCTAGCATGATAAAGAAGATTCAAAGAGAGTGAGATGCCAGCTCCTTTCATTCAGTCAGTAGCTTCAAACATTTCTGGATGCTTTTCAATGGCAAAAATCAATGAATATTGTAAATGCACAAACAGTAATATCTCCACATTGCAGGGTGCAATTCTGAAATTTTTTGCTTTTTCCTGCTCCTCTTAGCATGATAAAGAAGATTCAAAGAGAGTGAGATGCCAGCTCCTTTCATTCAGTCAGTAGCTTCAAACATTTCTGGATGCTTTTCAATGGCAAAAATCAATGAATGTTGTAAATGCACAAACAGTAATATCTCCACATTGCAGGGTGCAATTCTGAAATTTTTTGCTTTTTCCTGCTAATCCTAGCATGATAAAGAAGATTCAAAGAGAGTGAGATGCCAGCTCCTTTCATTCAGTCAGTAGATTCAAACATTTCTGGTATATGAATAACATGATGTTTTTCAATGGCAAAAATCAATGAATATTGTAAATGCACAAACAGTAATATCTCCACATTGCAAGGTGCAATTCTGAAATTTTTTGCTTTTTCCTGCTAATCCTAGCATGATAAAGAAGATTCAAAGAGAGTGAGATGCCAGCTCCTTTCATTCAGTCAGTAGCTTCAAACATTTCTGGACGTTTTTCAATGGCAAAAATCAATGAATATTGTAAATGCACAAACAGTAATATCTCCACATTGCAAGGTGCAATTCTGAAATTTTTTGCTTTTTCCTGCTAATCCTAGCATGATAAAGAAGATTCAAAGAGAGTGAGATGCCAGCTCCTTTCATTCAGTCAGTAGCTTCAAACATTTCTGGTATATGAATAACATGATGTTTTTCAATGGCAAAAATCAATGAATATTGTAAATGCACAAACAGTAATATCTCCACATTGCAAGGTGCAATTCTGAAATTTTTTGCTTTTTCCTGCTAATCCTAGCATGATAAAGAAGATTCAAAGAGAGTGAGATGCCAGCTCCTTTCATTCAGTCAGTAGCTTCAAACATTTCTGGACGTTTTTCAATGGCAAAAATCAATGAATATTGTAAATGCACAAACAGTAATAACTCCACATTGCAAGGTGCAATTGTGAAATGTTTTGCTTTTTCCTGCTAATCCTAGCATGATAAAGAAGATTCAAAGAGAGTGAGATGCCAGCTCCTTTCATTCAGTCAGTAGCTTCAAACATTTCTGGACGTTTTTCAATGGCTAAAATCAATGAATATTGTAAATGCACAAACAATAATCTCTCCACATTGCAAGGTGCAATTCTGAAATTTTTTGCTTTTTCCTGCTAATCCTAGCATGATAAAGAAGATTCAAAGAGAGTGAGATGCCAGCTCCTTTCAATCAGTCAGTAGCTTCAAACATTTCTGGTATATGAATAACATGATGTTTTTCAATGGCAAAAATCAATGAATATTGTAAATGCACTAACAGTAATATCTCCACATTGCAGGTGCAATTCTGAATTTTTTTGCTTTTTCCTGCTAATCCTAGCATGATAAAGAAGATTCAAAGAGAGTGAGATGCCAGCTCCTTTCATTCAGTCAGTAGCTTCAAACATTTCTGGACGTTTTTCAATGGCAAAAATCAATGAATATTGTAAATGCACAAACAGTAATATCTCCACATTGCAAGGTGCAATTCTGAAATTTTTTGCTTTTTCCTGCTAATCCTAGCATGATAAAGAAGATTCAAAGAGAGTGAGATGCCAGCTCCTTTCATTCAGTCAGTAGCTTCAAACATTTCTGGATGCTTTTCAATGGCAAAAATCAATGAATATTGTAAATGCACAAACAGTAATATCTCCACATTGCAGGGTGCAATTCTGAAATTTTTTGCTTTTTCCTGCTAATCCTAGCATGATAAAGAAGATTCAAAGAGAGTGAGATGCCAGCTCCTTTCATTCAGTCAGTAGCTTCAAACATTTCTGGTATATGAATAACATGATGTTTTTCAATGGCAATAATCAATGAATATTGTAAATGCACAAACAGTAATATCTCCACATTGCAAGGTGCAATTCTGAAATTTTTTGCTTTTTCCTGCTAATCCTAGCATGATAAAGAAGATTCAAAGAGAGTGAGATGCCAGCTCCTTTCATTCAGTCAGTAGCTTCAAACATTTCTGGACGTTTTTCAATGGCAAAAATCAATGAATATTGTAAATGCACAAACAGTAATATCTCCACATTGCAAGGTGCAATTCTGAAATTTTTTGCTTTTTCCTGCTAATCCTAGCATGATAAAGAAGATTCAAAGAGAGTGAGATGCCAGCTCCTTTCATTCAGTCAGTAGCTTCAAACATTTCTGGACGTTTTTCAATGGCAAAAATCAATGAATATTGTAAATGCACAAACAGTAATATCTCCACATTGCAAGGTGCAATTCTGAAATTTTTTGCTTTTTCCTGCTAATCCTAGCATGATAAAGAAGATTCAAAGAGAGTGAGATGCCAGCTCCTTTCATTCAGTCAGTAGCTTCAAACATTTCTGGTATATGAATAACATGATGTTTTTCAATGGCAAAAATCAATGAATATTGTAAATGCACTAACAGTAATATCTCCACATTGCAAGGTGCAATTCTGAAATTTTTTGCTTTTTCCTGCTAATCCTAGCATGATAAAGAAGATTCAAAGAGAGTGAGATGCCAGCTCCTTTCATTCAGTCAGTAGCTTCAAACATTTCTGGACGCTTTTCAATGGCAAAAATCAATGAATATTGTAAATGCACAAACAGTAATATCTCCACATTGCAAGGTGCAATTCTGAAATTTTTTGCTTTTTCCTGCTAATCCTAGCATGATAAAGAAGATTCAAAGAGAGTGAGATGCCAGCTCCTTTCATTCAGTCAGTAGCTTCAAACATTTCTGGACGCTTTTCAATGGCAAAAATCAATGAATATTGTAAATGCACAAACAGTAATATCTCCACATTGCAGGGTGCAATTCTGAAATTTTTTGCTTTTTCCTGCTAATCCTAGCATGATAAAGAAGATTCAAAGAGAGTGAGATGCCAGCTCCTTTCATTCAGTCAGTAGCTTTATCATGCTAAGAGGAGCAGGAAAAAGCAAAAAATTTCAGAATTGCACCTTGCAATGCGGAGAAATTACTGTTTGTGCATTTACAATATTCATTGATTTTTGCCATTGAAAAACGTCCAGAAATGATTGAAGCTACTGACTGAATGAAAGGAGCTGGCATCTCACTCTCTTTGAATCTTGTTTATCATGCTAAGAGGAGCAGGAAAAAGCAAAAAATTTCAGAATTGCACCTTGCAATGCGGAAAAATTACTGTGTGTGCATTACAATATTCATTGATTTTTGCCATTGAAAAACGTCCAGAAATGATTGAAGCTACTGACTGAACGAAAGGAGCTGGCATCTCACTCTCTTTGAATCTTCTTTATCATGCTAAGAGGAGCAGGAAAAAGCAAAAAATTTCAGAATTGCACCTTGCAATGCGGAGAAATTACTGTTTGTGCATTTACAATATTCATTGATTTTTGCCATTGAAAAACGTCCAGAAATGATTGAAGCTACTGACTGAATGAAAGGAGCTGGCATCTCACTCTCTTTGAATCTTCTTTATCATGCTAAGAGGAGCAGGAAAAAGCAAAAAATTTCAGAATTGCACCTTGCAATGCGGAGAAATTACTGTTTGTGCATTTACAATATTCATTGATTTTTGCCATTGAAAAACATCATGTTATTCATATACCAGAAATGTTTGAAGCTACTGACTGAATGAAAGGAGCTGACATCTCACTCTCTTTGAATCTTCTTTATCATGCTAAGAGGAGCAGGAAAAAGCAAAAAATTTCAGAATTGCACCTTGCAATGCGCAGAAATTACTGTTTGTGCATTTACAATATTCATTGATTTTTGCCATTGAAAAACGTCCAGAAATGATTGAAGCTACTGACTGAATGAAAGGAGCTGGCATCTCACTCTCTTTGAATCTTCTTTATCATGCTAAGAGGAGCAGGAAAAAGCAAAAAATTTCAGAATTGCACCTTGCAATGCGGAGAAATTACTGTTTGTGCATTTACAATATTCATTGATTTTTGCCATTGAAAAACATCATGTTATTCATATACCAGAAATGTTTGAAGCTACTGACTGAATGAAAGGAGCTGGCATCTCACTCTCTTTGAATCTTCTTTATCATGCTAAGAGGAGCAGGAAAAAGCAAAAAATTTCAGAATTGCACCTTGCAATGCGGAGAAATTACTGTTTGTGCATTTACAATATTCATTGATTTTTGCCATTGAAAAACATCATGTTATTCATATACCAGAAATGTTTGAAGCTACTGACTGAATGAAAGGAGCTGGCATCTCACTCTCTTTGAATCTTCTTTATCATGCTAAGAGGAGCAGGAAAAAGCAAAAAATTTCAGAATTGCACCTTGCAATGTGGAGAAATTACTGTTTGTGCATTTACAATATTCATTGATTTTTACCATTGAAAAACGTCCAGAAATGATTGAAGCTACTGACTGAATGAAAGTAGCTGGCATCTCACTCTCTTTGAATCTTCTTTATCATACTAAGAGGAGCAGGAAAAAGCAAAAAATTTCAGACTTGCACCTTGCAATGCGGAGAAATTACTGTTTGTGCATTTACAATATTCATTGATTTTTGCCATTGAAAAACATCATGTTATTAATATACCAGAAATGTTTGAAGCTACTGACTGAATGAAAGGAGCTGGCATCTCACTCTCTTTGAATCTTCTTTATCATGCTAAGAGGAGCAGGAAAAAGCAAAAAATTTCAGAATTGCACCTTGCAATGCGGAGAAATCACTGTTTGTGCATTTACAATATTCATTGATTTTTGCCATTGAAAAACGTCCAGAAATGATTGAAGCTACTGACTGAATGAAAGGAGCTGGCATCTCACTCTCTTTGAATCTTCTTTATCATTCTAAGAGGAGCAGGAAAAAGCAAAAAATTTCAGAATTGCACCTTGCAATGCGGAGAAATTACTGTTTGTGCATTTACAATATTCATTGATTTTTGCCATTGAAAAACGTCCAGAAATGATTGAAGCTACTGACTGAATGAAAGGAGCTGGCATCTCATTCTCTTTGAATCTTCTTTATCATGCTAAGAGGAGCAGGAAAAAGCAAAAAATTTCAGAATTGCACCTTGCAATGCGGAGAAATTACTGTTTGTGCATTTACAATATTCATTGATTTTTGCCATTGAAAAACATCATGTTATTCATATACCAGAAATGTTTGAAGCTACTGACTGAATGAAAGGAGCTGGCATCTCACTCTCTTTGAATCTTCTTTATCATGCTAAGAGGAGCAGGAAAAAGCAAAAAATTTCAGAATTGCACCTTGCAATGCGGAGAAATTACTGTTTGTGCATTTACAATATTCATTGATTTTTGCCATTGAAAAACGTCCAGAAATGATTGAAGCTACTGACTGAATGAAAGGAGCTGGCATCTCACTCTCTTTGAATCTTGTTTATCATGCTAAGAGGAGCAGGAAAAAGCAAAAAATTTCAGAATTGCACCTTGCAATGCGGAGAAATTACTGTTTGTGCATTTACAATATTCATTGATTTTTGCCATTGAAAAACATCATGTTATTCATATACCAGAAATGATTGAAGCTACTGACTGAATGAAAGGAGCTGGCATCTCACTCTCTTTGAATCTTCTTTATCATGCTAAGAGGAGCAGGAAAAAGTAAAAAATTTCAGAATTGCACCTTGCAATGCGGAGAAATTACTGTTTGTGCATTTATAATATTCAATGATTTTTGCCATTGAAAAACGTCCAGAAATGATTGAAGCTACTGACTGAACGAAAGGAGCTGGCATCTCACTCTCTTTGAATCTTCTTTATCATGCTAAGAGGAGCAGGAAAAAGCAAAAAATTTCAGAATTGCACCTTGCAATGCGGAGAAATTACTGTTTGTGCATTTACAATATTCATTGATTTTTGCCATTGAAAAACGTCCAGAAATGATTGAAGCTACTGACTGAATGAAAGGAGCTGGCATCTCACTCTCTTTGAATCTTCTTTATCATGCTAAGAGGAGCAGGAAAAAGCAAAAAATTTCAGAATTGCACCTTGCAATGCGGAGAAATTACTGTTTGTGCATTTACAATATTCATTGATTTTTGCCTTTGAAAAACATCATGTTATTCATATACCAGAAATGTTTGAAGCTACTGACTGAATGAAAGGAGCTGACATCTCACGCTCTTTGAATCTTCTTTATCATGCTAAGAGGAGCAGGAAAAAGCAAAACATTTCAGAATTGCACCTTGCAATGCGGAGAAATTACTGTTTGTGCATTTACAATATTCGTTGATTTTTGCCATTGAAAAACGTCCAGAAATGATTGAAGCTACTGACTGAATGAAAGGAGCTGGCATCTCACTCTCTTTGAATCTTATTTATCATGCTAAGAGGAGCAGGAAAAAGCAAAAAATTTCAGAATTGCACCTTGCAATGCGGAGAAATTACTGTTTGTGCATTTACAATATTCATTGATTTTTGCCATTGAAAAACATCATGTTATTCATATACCAGAAATGTTTGAAGCTACTGACTGAATGAAAGGAGCTGGCATCTCACTCTCTTTGAATCTTCTTTATCATGCTAAGAGGAGCAGGAAAAAGCAAAAAATTTCAGAATTGCACCTTGCAATGCGGAGAAATTACTGTTTGTGCATTTACAATATTCATTGATTTTTGCCATTGAAAAACGTCCAGAAATGATTGAAGCTACTGACTGAATGAAAGGAGCTGGCATCTCACTCTCTTTGAATCTTCTTTATCATGCTAAGAGGAGCAGGAAAAAGCAAAAAATTTCAGAATTGCACCTTGCAATGCGGAGAAATTACTGTTTGTGCATTTACAATATTCATTGATTTTTGCCATTGAAAAACATCATGTTATTCATATACCAGAAATGTTTGAAGCTACTGACTGAATGAAAGGAGCTGACATCTCACGCTTTTTGAATCTTCTTTATCATGCTAAGAGGAGCAGGAAAAAGCAAAAAATTTCAGAATTGCACCTTGCAATGCGGAGAAATTACTGTTTGTGCATTTACAAT
Organism: Phyllobates terribilis; assembly: GCF_046119375.1. NCBI lineage: Eukaryota > Metazoa > Chordata > Amphibia > Anura > Dendrobatidae > Phyllobates > Phyllobates terribilis. The sequence continues at coordinate 169,485 of NW_027364641.1, read as the reverse complement.
ATTCATTGATTTTTGCCATTGAAAAATGTCCAGAAATGATTGAAGCTACTGACTGAATGAAAGGAGCTGGCATCTCACTCTCTTTGAATCTTCTTTATCATGCTAAGAGGAGCAGGAAAAAGCAAAAAATTTCAGAATTGCACCTTGCAATGTGGAGAAATTACTGTTTGTGCATTTACAATATTCATTGATTTTTGCCATTGAAAAACATCATGTTATTCATATACCAGAAATGTTTGAAGCTACTGACTGAATGAAAGGAGCTGGCATCTCACTCTCTTTGAATCTTCTTTATCATGCTAAGAGGAGCAGGAAAAAGCAAAAAATTTCAGAATTGCACCTTGCAATGCGGAGAAATTACTGTTTGTGCATTTACAATATTCATTGATTTTTGCCATTGAAAAACATCATGTTATTCATATACCAGAAATGTTTGAAGCTACTGACTGAATGAAAGGAGCTGGCATCTCAGTCTCTTTGAATCTTCTTTATCATGCTAAGAGGAGCAGGAAAAAGCAAAAAATTTCAGAATTGCACCTTGCAATGCGGAGAAATTACTGTTTGTGCATTTACAATATTCATTGATTTTTGCCATTGAAAAACGTCCAGAACTGATTGAAGCTACTGACTGAATGAAAGGAGCTGGCATCTCACTCTCTTTGAATCTTCTTTATCATGCTAAGAGGAGCAGGAAAAAGCAAAACATTTCAGAATTGCACCTTGCAATGCGGAGAAATTACTGTTTGTGCATTTACAACATTCATTGATTTTTGCCATTGAAAAACGTCCAGAAATGATTGAAGCTACTGACTGAATGAAAGGAGCTGGCATCTCACTCTCTTTGAATCTTCTTTATCATGCTAAGAGGAGCAGGAAAAAGCAAAAAATTTCAGAATTGCACCTTGCAATGCGGAGAAATTACTGTTTGTGCATTTACAATATTCATTGATTTTTGCCATTGAAAAACGTCCAGAAATGATTGAAGCTACTGACTGAATGAAAGGAGCTGGCATCTCACTCTCTTTGAATCTTCTTTATCATGCTAAGAGGAGCAGGAAAAAGCAAAAAATTTCAGAATTGCACCTTGCAATGCGGAGAAATTACTGTTTGTGCATTTACAATATTCATTGATTTTTGCCATTGAAAAACATCATGTTATTCATATACCAGAAATGTTTGAAGCTACTGACTGAATGAAAGGAGCTGGCATCTCACTCTCTTTGAATCTTCTTTATCATGCTAAGAGGAGCAGGAAAAAGCAAAAAATTTCAGAATTGCACCTTGCAATGCGGAGAAATTACTGTTTGTGCATTTACAATATTCATTGATTTTTGCCATTGAAAAACGTCCAGAAATGATTGAAGCTACTGACTGAATGAAAGGAGCTGGCATCTCACTCTCTTTGAATCTTGTTTATCATGCTAAGAGGAGCAGGAAAAAGCAAAAAATTTCAGAATTGCACCTTGCAATGCGGAGAAATTACTGTTTGTGCATTTTCAATATTCATTGATTTTTGCCATTGAAAAACATCATGTTATTCATATACCAGAAATGATTGAAGCTACTGACTGAATGAAAGGAGCTGGCATCTCACTCTCTTTGAATCTTCTTTATCATGCTAAGAGGAGCAGGAAAAAGTAAAAAATTTCAGAATTGCACCTTGCAATGCGGAGAAATTACTGTTTGTGCATTTATAATATTCAATGATTTTTGCCATTGAAAAACGTCCAGAAATGATTGAAGCTACTGACTGAACGAAAGGAGCTGGCATCTCACTCTCTTTGAATCTTCTTTATCATGCTAAGAGGAGCAGGAAAAAGCAAAAAATTTCAGAATTGCACCTTGCAATGCGGAGAAATTACTGTTTGTGCATTTACAATATTCATTGATTTTTGCCATTGAAAAGCGTCCAGAAATGATTGAAGCTACTGACTGAATGAAAGGAGCTGGCATCTCACTCTCTTTGAATCTTCTTTATCATGCTAAGAGGAGCAGGAAAAAGCAAAAAATTTCAGAATTGCACCTTGCAATGCGGAGAAATTACTGTTTGTGCATTTACAATATTCATTGATTTTTGCCATTGAAAAACATCATGTTATTCATATACCAGAAATGTTTGAAGCTACTGACTGAATGAAAGGAGCTGACATCTCACGCTCTTTGAATCTTCTTTATCATGCTAAGAGGAGCAGGAAAAAGCAAAAAATTTCAGAATTGCACCTTGCAATGCGGAGAAATTACTGTTTGTGCATTTACAATATTCATTGATTTTTGCCATTGAAAAACGTCCAGAATTGATTGAAGCTACTGACTGAATGAAAGGAGCTGGCATCTCACTCTCTTTGAATCTTCTTTATCATGCTAAGAGGAGCAGGAAAAAGCAAAAAATTTCAGAATTGCACCTTGCAATGCGGAGAAATTACTGTTTGTGCATTTACAATATTCATTGATTTTTGCCATTGAAAAACATCATGTTATTCATATACCAGAAATGTTTGAAGCTACTGACTGAATGAAAGGAGCTGGCATCTCACTCTCTTTGAATCTTCTTTATCATGCTAAGAGGAGCAGGAAAAAGCAAAAAATTTCAGAATTGCACCTTGCAATGCGGAGAAATTACTGTTTGTGCATTTACAATATTCATTGATTTTTGCCATTGAAAAACGTCCAGAAATGATTGAAGCTACTGACTGAATGAAAGGAGCTGGCATCTCACTCTCTTTGAATCTTCTTTATCATGCTAAGAGGAGCAGGAAAAAGCAAAAAATTTCAGAATTGCACCTTGCAATGCGGAGAAATTACTGTTTGTGCATTTACAATATTCATTGATTTTTGCCTTTGAAAAACATCATGTTATTCATATACCAGAAATGATTGAAGCTACTGACTGAATGAAAGGAGCTGGCATCTCACTCTCTTTGAATCTTCTTTATCATGCTAAGAGGAGCAGGAAAAAGTAAAAAATTTCAGAATTGCACCTTGCAATGCGGAGAAATTACTGTTTGTGCATTTATAATATTCAATGATTTTTGCCATTGAAAAACGTCCAGAAATGATTGAAGCTACTGACTGAACGAAAGGAGCTGGCATCTCACTCTCTTTGAATCTTCTTTATCATGCTAAGAGGAGCAGGAAAAAGCAAAAAATTTCAGAATTGCACCTTGCAATGCGGAGAAATTACTGTTTGTGCATTTACAATATTCATTGATTTTTGCCATTGAAAAACGTCCAGAAATGATTGAAGCTACTGATTGAATGAAAGGAGCTGGCATCTCACTCTCTTTGAATCTTCTTTATCATGCTAAGAGGAGCAGGAAAAAGCAAAAAATTTCAGAATTGCACCTTGCAATGCGGAGAAATTACTGTTTGTGCATTTACAATATTCATTGATTTTTGCCATTGAAAAACATCATGTTATTCATATACCAGAAATGTTTGAAGCTACTGACTGAATGAAAGGAGCTGACATCTCACGCTCTTTGAATCTTCTTTATCATGCTAAGAGGAGCAGGAAAAAGCAAAAAAATTCAGAATTGCACCTTGCAATGCGGAGAAATTACTGTTTGTGCATTTACAATATTCATTGATTTTTGCCATTGAAAAACGTCCAGAATTGATTGAAGCTACTGACTGAATGAAAGGAGCTGGCATCTCACTCTCTTTGAATCTTCTTTATCATGCTAAGAGGAGCAGGAAAAAGCTAAAAATTTCAGAATTGCACCTTGCAATGCGGAGAAATTACTGTTTGTGCATTTACAATATTCATTGATTTTTGCCATTGAAAAACATCATGTTATTCATATACCAGAAATGTTTGAAGCTACTGACTGAATGAAAGGAGCTGGCATCTCACTCTCTTTGAATCTTCTTTATCATGCTAAGAGGAGCAGGAAAAAGCAAAAAATTTCAGAATTGCACCTTGCAATGCGGAGAAATTACTGTTTGTGCATTTACAATATTCATTGATTTTTGCCATTGAAAAACGTCCAGAAATGATTGAAGCTACTGACTGAATGAAAGGAGCTGGCATCTCACTCTCTTTGAATCTTCTTTATCATGCTAAGAGGAGCAGGAAAAAGCAAAAAATTTCAGAATTGCACCTTGCAATGCGGAGAAATTACTGTTTGTGCATTTACAATATTCATTGATTTTTGCCATTGAAAAACGTCCAGAATTGATTGAAGCTACTGACTGAATGAAAGGAGCTGGCATCTCACTCTCTTTGAATCTTCTTTATCATGCTAAGAGGAGCAGGAAAAAGCAAAAAATTTCAGAATTGCACCTTGCAATGCGGAGAAATTACTGTTTGTGCATTTACAATATTCATTGATTTTTGCCATTGAAAAACATCATGTTATTCATATACCAGAAATGTTTGAAGCTACTGACTGAATGAAAGGAGCTGGCATCTCACTCTCTTTGAATCTTCTTTATCATGCTAAGAGGAGCAGGAAAAAGCAAAAAATTTCAGAATTGCACCTTGCAATGCGGAGAAATTACTGTTTGTGCATTTACAATATTCATTGATTTTTGCCATTGAAAAACGTCCAGAAATGATTGAAGCTACTGACTGAATGAAAGGAGCTGGCATCTCACTCTCTTTGAATCTTCTTTATCATGCTAAGAGGAGCAGGAAAAAGCAAAAAATTTCAGAATTGCACCTTGCAATGCGGAGAAATTACTGTTTGTGCATTTACAATATTCATTGATTTTTGCCTTTGAAAAACATCATGTTATTCATATACCAGAAATGATTGAAGCTACTGACTGAATGAAAGGAGCTGGCATCTCACTCTCTTTGAATCTTCTTTATCATGCTAAGAGGAGCAGGAAAAAGTAAAAAATTTCAGAATTGCACCTTGCAATGCGGAGAAATTACTGTTTGTGCATTTATAATATTCAATGATTTTTGCCATTGAAAAACGTCCAGAAATGATTGAAGCTACTGACTGAACGAAAGGAGCTGGCATCTCACTCTCTTTGAATCTTCTTTATCATGCTAAGAGGAGCAGGAAAAAGCAAAAAATTTCAGAATTGCACCTTGCAATGCGGAGAAATTACTGTTTGTGCATTTACAATATTCATTGATTTTTGCCATTGAAAAACGTCCAGAAATGATTGAAGCTACTGATTGAATGAAAGGAGCTGGCATCTCACTCTCTTTGAATCTTCTTTATCATGCTAAGAGGAGCAGGAAAAAGCAAAAAATTTCAGAATTGCACCTTGCAATGCGGAGAAATTACTGTTTGTGCATTTACAATATTCATTGATTTTTGCCATTGAAAAACATCATGTTATTCATATACCAGAAATGTTTGAAGCTACTGACTGAATGAAAGGAGCTGACATCTCACGCTCTTTGAATCTTCTTTATCATGCTAAGAGGAGCAGGAAAAAGCAAAAAAATTCAGAATTGCACCTTGCAATGCGGAGAAATTACTGTTTGTGCATTTACAATATTCATTGATTTTTGCCATTGAAAAACGTCCAGAATTGATTGAAGCTACTGACTGAATGAAAGGAGCTGGCATCTCACTCTCTTTGAATCTTCTTTATCATGCTAAGAGGAGCAGGAAAAAGCTAAAAATTTCAGAATTGCACCTTGCAATGCGGAGAAATTACTGTTTGTGCATTTACAATATTCATTGATTTTTGCCATTGAAAAACATCATGTTATTCATATACCAGAAATGTTTGAAGCTACTGACTGAATGAAAGGAGCTGGCATCTCACTCTCTTTGAATCTTCTTTATCATGCTAAGAGGAGCAGGAAAAAGCAAAAAATTTCAGAATTGCACCTTGCAATGCGGAGAAATTACTGTTTGTGCATTTACAATATTCATTGATTTTTGCCATTGAAAAACGTCCAGAAATGATTGAAGCTACTGATTGAATGAAAGGAGCTGGCATCTCACTCTCTTTGAATCTTCTTTATCATGCTAAGAGGAGCAGGAAAAAGCAAAAAATTTCAGAATTGCACCTTGCAATGCGGAGAAATTACTGTTTGTGCATTTACAATATTCATTGATTTTTGCCATTGAAAAACATCATGTTATTCATATACCAGAAATGTTTGAAGCTACTGACTGAATGAAAGGAGCTGACATCTCACGCTCTTTGAATCTTCTTTATCATGCTAAGAGGAGCAGGAAAAAGCAAAAAAATTCAGAATTGCACCTTGCAATGCGGAGAAATTACTGTTTGTGCATTTACAATATTCATTGATTTTTGCCATTGAAAAACGTCCAGAATTGATTGAAGCTACTGACTGAATGAAAGGAGCTGGCATCTCACTCTCTTTGAATCTTCTTTATCATGCTAAGAGGAGCAGGAAAAAGCTAAAAATTTCAGAATTGCACCTTGCAATGCGGAGAAATTACTGTTTGTGCATTTACAATATTCATTGATTTTTGCCATTGAAAAACATCATGTTATTCATATACCAGAAATGTTTGAAGCTACTGACTGAATGAAAGGAGCTGGCATCTCACTCTCTTTGAATCTTCTTTATCATGCTAAGAGGAGCAGGAAAAAGCAAAAAATTTCAGAATTGCACCTTGCAATGCGGAGAAATTACTGTTTGTGCATTTACAATATTCATTGATTTTTGCCATTGAAAAACATCATGTTATTCATATACCAGAAATGTTTGAAGCTACTGACTGAATGAAAGGAGCTGGCATCTCACTCTCTTTGAATCTTCTTTATCATGCTAAGAGGAGCAGGAAAAAGCAAAAAATTTCAGAATTGCACCTTGCAATGCGGAGAAATTACTGTTTGTGCATTTACAATATTCATTGATTTTTGCCATTGAAAAACGTCCAGAAATGATTGAAGCTACTGACTGAATGAAAGGAGCTGGCCTCTCACTCTCTTTGAATCTTCTTTATCATGCTAAGAGGAGCAGGAAAAAGCAAAAAATTTCAGAATTGCACCTTGCAATGCGGAGAAATTACTGTTTGTGCATTTACAATATTCATTGATTTTTGCCATTGAAAAACGTCCAGAATTGATTGAAGCTACTGACTGAATGAAAGGAGCTGGCATCTCACTCTCTTTGAATCTTCTTTATCATGCTAAGAGGAGCAGGAAAAAGCAAAAAATTTCAGAATTGCACCTTGCAATGCGGAGAAATTACTGTTTGTGCATTTACAATATTCATTGATTTTTGCCATTGAAAAACATCATGTTATTCATATACCAGAAATGTTTGAAGCTACTGACTGAATGAAAGGAGCTGGCATCTCACTCTCTTTGAATCTTCTTTATCATGCTAAGAGGAGCAGGAAAAAGCAAAAAATTTCAGAATTGCACCTTGCAATGCGGAGAAATTACTGTTTGTGCATTTACAATATTCATTGATTTTTGCCATTGAAAAACGTCCAGAAATGATTGAAGCTACTGACTGAATGAAAGGAGCTGGCATCTCACTCTCTTTGAATCTTCTTTATCATGCTAAGAGGAGCAGGAAAAAGCAAAAAATTTCAGAATTGCACCTTGCAATGCGGAGAAATTACTGTTTGTGCATTTACAATATTCATTGATTTTTGCCTTTGAAAAACATCATGTTATTCATATACCAGAAATGATTGAAGCTACTGACTGAATGAAAGGAGCTGGCATCTCACTCTCTTTGAATCTTCTTTATCATGCTAAGAGGAGCAGGAAAAAGCAAAAAATTTCAGAATTGCACCTTGCAATGCGGAGAAATTACTGTTTGTGCATTTACAATATTCATTGATTTTTGCCATTGAAAAACATCATGTTATTCATATACCAGAAATGTTTGAAGCTACTGACTGAATGAAAGGAGCTGGCATCTCACTCTCTTTGAATCTTCTTTATCATGCTAAGAGGAGCAGGAAAAAGCAAAAAATTTCAGAATTGCACCTTGCAATGCGGAGAAATTACTGTTTGTGCATTTACAATATTCATTGATTTTTGCCATTGAAAAACGTCCAGAAATGATTGAAGCTACTGACTGAATGAAAGGAGCTGGCATCTCACTCTCTTTGAATCTTCTTTATCATGCTAAGAGGAGCAGGAAAAAGCAAAAAATTTCAGAATTGCACCTTGCAATGCGGAGAAATTACTGTTTGTGCATTTACAATATTCATTGATTTTTGCCATTGAAAAACATCATGTTATTCATATACCAGAAATGATTGAAGCTACTGACTGAATGAAAGGAGCTGGCATCTCACTCTCTTTGAATCTTCTTTATCATGCTAAGAGGAGCAGGAAAAAGTAAAAAATTTCAGAATTGCACCTTGCAATGCGGAGAAATTACTGTTTGTGCATTTATAATATTCAATGATTTTTGCCATTGAAAAACGTCCAGAAATGATTGAAGCTACTGACTGAACGAAAGGAGCTGGCATCTCACTCTCTTTGAATCTTCTTTATCATGCTAAGAGGAGCAGGAAAAAGCAAAAAATTTCAGAATTGCACCTTGCAATGCGGAGAAATTACTGTTTGTGCATTTACAATATTCATTGATTTTTGCCATTGAAAAACGTCCAGAAATGATTGAAGCTACTGATTGAATGAAAGGAGCTGGCATCTCACTCTCTTTGAATCTTCTTTATCATGCTAAGAGGAGCAGGAAAAAGCAAAAAATTTCAGAATTGCACCTTGCAATGCGGAGAAATTACTGTTTGTGCATTTACAATATTCATTGATTTTTGCCATTGAAAAACATCATGTTATTCATATACCAGAAATGTTTGAAGCTACTGACTGAATGAAAGGAGCTGACATCTCACGCTCTTTGAATCTTCTTTATCATGCTAAGAGGAGCAGGAAAAAGCAAAAAAATTCAGAATTGCACCTTGCAATGCAGAGAAATTACTGTTTGTGCATTTACAATATTCATTGATTTTTGCCATTGAAAAACGTCCAGAATTGATTGAAGCTACTGACTGAATGAAAGGAGCTGGCATCTCACTCTCTTTGAATCTTCTTTATCATGCTAAGAGGAGCAGGAAAAAGCTAAAAATTTCAGAATTGCACCTTGCAATGCGGAGAAATTACTGTTTGTGCATTTACAATATTCATTGATTTTTGCCATTGAAAAACATCATGTTATTCATATACCAGAAATGTTTGAAGCTACTGACTGAAAGAAAGGAGCTGGCATCTCACTCTCTTTGAATCTTCTTTATCATGCTAAGAGGAGCAGGAAAAACGAAAAAATTTCAGAATTGCACCTTGCAATGCGGAGAAATTACTGTTTGTGCATTTACAATATTCATTGATTTTTGCCATTGAAAAACGTCCAGAAATGATTGAAGCTACTGATTGAATGAAAGGAGCTGGCATCTCACTCTCTTTGAATCTTCTTTATCATGCTAAGAGGAGCAGGAAAAAGCAAAAAATTTCAGAATTGCACCTTGCAATGCGGAGAAATTACTGTTTGTGCATTTACAATATTCATTGATTTTTGCCATTGAAAAACATCATGTTATTCATATACCAGAAATGTTTGAAGCTACTGACTGAATGAAAGGAGCTGACATCTCACGCTCTTTGAATCTTCTTTATCATGCTAAGAGGAGCAGGAAAAAGCAAAAAAATTCAGAATTGCACCTTGCAATGCGGAGAAATTACTGTTTGTGCATTTACAATATTCATTGATTTTTGCCATTGAAAAACGTCCAGAATTGATTGAAGCTACTGACTGAATGAAAGGAGCTGGCATCTCACTCTCTTTGAATCTTCTTTATCATGCTAAGAGGAGCAGGAAAAAGCTAAAAATTTCAGAATTGCACCTTGCAATGCGGAGAAATTACTGTTTGTGCATTTACAATATTCATTGATTTTTGCCATTGAAAAACATCATGTTATTCATATACCAGAAATGTTTGAAGCTACTGACTGAATGAAAGGAGCTGGCATCTCACTCTCTTTGAATCTTCTTTATCATGCTAAGAGGAGCAGGAAAAAGCAAAAAATTTCAGAATTGCACCTTGCAATGCGGAGAAATTACTGTTTGTGCATTTACAATATTCATTGATTTTTGCCATTGAAAAACGTCCAGAAATGATTGAAGCTACTGACTGAATGAAAGGAGCTGGCATCTCACTCTCTTTGAATCTTCTTTATCATGCTAAGAGGAGCAGGAAAAAGCAAAAAATTTCAGAATTGCACCTTGCAATGCGGAGAAATTACTGTTTGTGCATTTACAATATTCATTGATTTTTGCCTTTGAAAAACATCATGTTATTCATATACCAGAAATGTTTGAAGCTACTGACTGAATGAAAGGAGCTGACATCTCACGCTCTTTGAATCTTCTTTATCATGCTAAGAGGAGCAGGAAAAAGCAAAACATTTCAGAATTGCACCTTGCAATGCGGAGAAATTACTGTTTGTGCATTTACAATATTCATTGATTTTTGCCTTTGAAAAACATCATGTTATTCATATACCAGAAATGTTTGAAGCTACTGACTGAATGAAAGGAGCTGGCATCTCACTCTCTTTGAATCTTCTTTATCATGCTAAGAGGAGCAGGAAAAAGCAAAAAATTTCAGAATTGCACCTTGCAATGCGGAGAAATTACTGTTTGTGCGTTTACAATATTCATTGATTTTTGCCATTGAAAAACGTCCAGAAATGATTGAAGCTACTGACTGAATGAAAGGAGCTGGCATCTCACTCTCTTTGAATCTTCTTTATCAATCTAAGAGGAGCAGGAAAAAGCAAAAAATTTCAGAATTGCACCTTGCAATGCGGAGAAATTACTGTTTGTGCATTTACAATATTCATTGATTTTTGCCATTGAAAAACATCATGTTATTCATATACCAGAAATGTTTGAAGCTACTGACTGAATGAAAGGAGCTGGCATCTCACTCTCTTTGAATCTTCTTTATCATGCTAAGAGGAGCAGGAAAAAGCAAAAAATTTCAGAATTGCACCTTGCAATGCGGAGAAATTACTGTTTGTGCATTTACAATATTCATTGATTTTTGCCATTGAAAAACATCATGTTATTCATATACCAGAAATGTTTGAAGCTACTGACTGAATGGAAGGAGCTGGCATCTCACTCTCTTTGAATCTTCTTTATCATGCTAAGAGGAGCAGGAAAAAGCAAAAAATTTCAGAATTGCACCTTGCAATGCGGAGAAATTACTGTTTGTGCATTTACAATATTCATTGATTTTTGCCTTTGAAAAACATCATGTTATTCATATACCAGAAATGATTGAAGCTACTGACTGAATGAAAGGAGCTGGCATCTCACTCTCTTTGAATCTTCTTTATCATGCTAAGAGGAGCAGGAAAAAGTAAAAAATTTCAGAATTGCACCTTGCAATGCGGAGAAATTACTGTTTGTGCATTTATAATATTCAATGATTTTTGCCATTGAAAAACGTCCAGAAATGATTGAAGCTACTGACTGAACGAAAGGAGCTGGCATCTCACTCTCTTTGAATCTTCTTTATCATGCTAAGAGGAGCAGGAAAAATCAAAAAATTTCAGAATTGCACCTTGCAATGCGGAGAAATTACTGTTTGTGCATTTACAATATTCATTGATTTTTGCCATTGAAAAACGTCCAGAAATGATTGAAGCTACTGATTGAATGAAAGGAGCTGGCATCTCACTCTCTTTGAATCTTCTTTATCATGCTAAGAGGAGCAGGAAAAAGCAAAAAATTTCAGAATTGCACCTTGCAATGCGGAGAAATTACTGTTTGTGCATTTACAATATTCATTGATTTTTGCCATTGAAAAACATCATGTTATTCATATACCAGAAATGTTTGAAGCTACTGACTGAATGAAAGGAGCTGACATCTCACGCTCTTTGAATCTTCTTTATCATGCTAAGAGGAGCAGGAAAAAGCAAAAAATTTCAGAATTGCACCTTGCAATGCGGAGAAATTACTGTTTGTGCATTTACAATATTCATTGATTTTTGCCATTGAAAAACGTCCAGAATTGATTGAAGCTACTGACTGAATGAAAGGAGCTGGCATCTCACTCTCTTTGAATCTTCTTTATCATGCTAAGAGGAGCAGGAAAAAGCAAAAAATTTCAGAATTGCACCTTGCAATGCGGAGAAATTACTGTTTGTGCATTTACAATATTCATTGATTTTTGCCATTGAAAAACATCATGTTATTCATATACCAGAAATGTTTGAAGCTACTGACTGAATGAAAGGAGCTGGCATCTCACTCTCTTTGAATCTTCTTTATCATGCTAAGAGGAGCAGGAAAAAGCAAAAAATTTCAGAATTGCACCTTGCAATGCGGAGAAATTACTGTTTGTGCGTTTACAATATTCATTGATTTTTGCCATTGAAAAACGTCCAGAAATGATTGAAGCTACTGACTGAATGAAAGGAGCTGGCATCTCACTCTCTTTGAATCTTCTTTATCATGCTAAGAGGAGCAGGAAAAAGCAAAAAATTTCAGAATTGCACCTTGCAATGCGGAGAAATTACTGTTTGTGCATTTACAATATTCATTGATTTTTGCCATTGAAAAACATCATGTTATTCATATACCAGAAATGTTTGAAGCTACTGACTGAATGAAAGGAGCTGGCATCTCACTCTCTTTGAATCTTCTTTATCATGCTAAGAGGAGCAGGAAAAAGCAAAAAATTTCAGAATTGCACCTTGCAATGCGGAGAAATTACTGTTTGTGCGTTTACAATATTCATTGATTTTTGCCATTGAAAAACGTCCAGAAATGATTGAAGCTACTGACTGAATGAAAGGAGCTGGCATCTCACTCTCTTTGAATCTTCTTTATCAATCTAAGAGGAGCAGGAAAAAGCAAAAAATTTCAGAATTGCACCTTGCAATGCGGAGAAATTACTGTTTGTGCATTTACAATATTCATTGATTTTTGCCATTGAAAAACATCATGTTATTCATATACCAGAAATGTTTGAAGCTACTGACTGAATGAAAGGAGCTGGCATCTCACTCTCTTTGAATCTTCTTTATCATGCTAAGAGGAGCAGGAAAAAGCAAAAAATTTCAGAATTGCACCTTGCAATGCGGAGAAATTACTGTTTGTGCATTTACAATATTCATTGATTTTTGCCATTGAAAAACATCATGTTATTCATATACCAGAAATGTTTGAAGCTACTGACTGAATGAAAGGAGCTGGCATCTCACTCTCTTTGAATCTTCTTTATCATGCTAAGAGGAGCAGGAAAAAGCAAAAAATTTCAGAATTGCACCTTGCAATGCGGAGAAATTACTGTTTGTGCATTTACAATATTCATTGATTTTTGCCTTTGAAAAACATCATGTTATTCATATACCAGAAATGATTGAAGCTACTGACTGAATGAAAGGAGCTGGCATCTCACTCTCTTTGAATCTTCTTTATCATGCTAAGAGGAGCAGGAAAAAGTAAAAAATTTCAGAATTGCACCTTGCAATGCGGAGAAATTACTGTTTGTGCATTTATAATATTCAATGATTTTTGCCATTGAAAAACGTCCAGAAATGATTGAAGCTACTGACTGAACGAAAGGAGCTGGCATCTCACTCTCTTTGAATCTTCTTTATCATGCTAAGAGGAGCAGGAAAAATCAAAAAATTTCAGAATTGCACCTTGCAATGCGGAGAAATTACTGTTTGTGCATTTACAATATTCATTGATTTTTGCCATTGAAAAACGTCCAGAAATGATTGAAGCTACTGATTGAATGAAAGGAGCTGGCATCTCACTCTCTTTGAATCTTCTTTATCATGCTAAGAGGAGCAGGAAAAAGCAAAAAATTTCAGAATTGCACCTTGCAATGCGGAGAAATTACTGTTTGTGCATTTACAATATTCATTGATTTTTGCCATTGAAAAACATCATGTTATTCATATACCAGAAATGTTTGAAGCTACTGACTGAATGAAAGGAGCTGACATCTCACGCTCTTTGAATCTTCTTTATCATGCTAAGAGGAGCAGGAAAAAGCAAAAAATTTCAGAATTGCACCTTGCAATGCGGAGAAATTACTGTTTGTGCATTTACAATATTCATTGATTTTTGCCATTGAAAAACGTCCAGAATTGATTGAAGCTACTGACTGAATGAAAGGAGCTGGCATCTCACTCTCTTTGAATCTTCTTTATCATGCTAAGAGGAGCAGGAAAAAGCAAAAAATTTCAGAATTGCACCTTGCAATGCGGAGAAATTACTGTTTGTGCATTTACAATATTCATTGATTTTTGCCATTGAAAAACATCATGTTATTCATATACCAGAAATGTTTGAAGCTACTGACTGAATGAAAGGAGCTGGCATCTCACTCTCTTTGAATCTTCTTTATCATGCTAAGAGGAGCAGGAAAAAGCAAAAAATTTCAGAATTGCACCTTGCAATGCGGAGAAATTACTGTTTGTGCGTTTACAATATTCATTGATTTTTGCCATTGAAAAACGTCCAGAAATGATTGAAGCTACTGACTGAATGAAAGGAGCTGGCATCTCACTCTCTTTGAATCTTCTTTATCATGCTAAGAGGAGCAGGAAAAAGCAAAAAATTTCAGAATTGCACCTTGCAATGCGGAGAAATTACTGTTTGTGCATTTACAATATTCATTGATTTTTGCCATTGAAAAACATCATGTTATTCATATACCAGAAATGTTTGAAGCTACTGACTGAATGAAAGGAGCTGGCATCTCACTCTCTTTGAATCTTCTTTATCATGCTAAGAGGAGCAGGAAAAAGCAAAAAATTTCAGAATTGCACCTTGCAATGCGGAGAAATTACTGTTTGTGCATTTACAATATTCATTGATTTTTGCCATTGAAAAACGTCCAGAAATGATTGAAGCTACTGACTGAATGAAAGGAGCTGGCATCTCACTCTCCTTGAATCTTCTTTATCATGCTAAGAGGAGCAGGAAAAAGCAAAAAATTTCAGAATTGCACCTTGCAATGCGGAGAAATTACTGTTTGTGCATTTACAATATTCATTGATTTTTGCCATTGAAAAACATCATGTTATTCATATACCAGAAATGTTTGAAGCTACTGACTGAATGAAAGGAGCTGGCATCTCACTCTCTTTGAATCTTCTTTATCATGCTAAGAGGAGCAGGAAAAAGCAAAAAATTTCAGAATTGCACCTTGCAATGCGGAGAAATTACTGTTTGTGCGTTTACAATATTCATTGATTTTTGCCATTGAAAAACGTCCAGAAATGATTGAAGCTACTGACTGAATGAAAGGAGCTGGCATCTCACTCTCTTTGAATCTTCTTTATCATGCTAAGAGGAGCAGGAAAAAGCAAAAAATTTCAGAATTGCACCTTGCAATGCGGAGAAATTACTGTTTGTGCATTTACAATATTCATTGATTTTTGCCATTGAAAAACATCATGTTATTCATATACCAGAAATGTTTGAAGCTACTGACTGAATGAAAGGAGCTGGCATCTCACTCTCTTTGAATCTTCTTTATCATGCTAAGAGGAGCAGGAAAAAGCAAAAAATTTCAGAATTGCACCTTGCAATGCGGAGAAATTACTGTTTGTGCATTTACAATATTCATTGATTTTTGCCATTGAAAAACATCATGTTATTCATATACCAGAAATGTTTGAAGCTACTGACTGAATGAAAGGAGCTGGCATCTCACTCTCTTTGAATCTTCTTTATCATGCTAAGAGGAGCAGGAAAAAGCAAAAAATTTCAGAATTGCACCTTGCAATGCGGAGAAATTACTGTTTGTGCATTTACAATATTCATTGATTTTTGCCATTGAAAAACGTCCAGAAATGATTGAAGCTACTGACTGAATGAAAGGAGCTGGCATCTCACTCTCTTTGAATCTTCTTTATCATGCTAAGAGGAGCAGGAAAAAGCAAAAAATTTCAGAATTGCACCTTGCAATGCGGAGAAATTACTGTTTGTGCATTTACAATATTCATTGATTTTTGCCATTGAAAAACGTCCAGAAATGATTGAAGCTACTGACTGAATGAAAGGAGCTGGCATCTCACTCTCTTTGAATCTTCTTTATCATGCTAAGAGGAGCAGGAAAAAGCAAAAAATTTCAGAATTGCACCTTGCAATGCGGAGAAATTACTGTTTGTGCATTTACAATATTCATTGATTTTTGCCATTGAAAAACATCATGTTATTCATATACCAGAAATGTTTGAAGCTACTGACTGAATGAAAGGATCTGGCATCTCACTCTCTTTGAATCTTCTTTATCATGCTAAGAGGAGCAGGAAAAAGCAAAAAATTTCAGAATTGCACCTTGCAATGCGGAGAAATTACTGTTTGTGCATTTACAATATTCATTGATTTTTGCCATTGAAAAACGTCCAGAAATGATTGAAGCTACTGACTGAATGAAAGGAGCTGGCATCTCACTCTCTTTGAATCTTCTTTATCATGCTAAGAGGAGCAGGAAAAAGCAAAAAATTTCAGAATTGCACCTTGCAATGCGGAGAAATTACTGTTTGTGCATTTACAATATTCATTGATTTTTGCCATTGAAAAACATCATGTTATTCATATACCAGAAATGTTTGAAGCTACTGACTGAATGAAAGGAG
Source organism: Phyllobates terribilis (assembly GCF_046119375.1). Taxonomy (NCBI): domain Eukaryota; kingdom Metazoa; phylum Chordata; class Amphibia; order Anura; family Dendrobatidae; genus Phyllobates; species Phyllobates terribilis. The sequence goes on along the minus strand of NW_027364641.1, from coordinate 152,940 downwards.
CTGGCATCTCACTCTCTTTGAATCTTCTTTATCATGCTAAGAGGAGCAGGAAAAAGCAAAAAATTTCAGAATTGCACCTTGCAATGCGGAGAAATTACTGTTTGTGCATTTACAATATTCATTGATTTTTGCCATTGAAAAACATCATGTTATTCATATACCAGAAATGTTTGAAGCTACTGACTGAATGAAAGGAGCTGGCATCTCACTCTCTTTGAATCTTCTTTATCATGCTAAGAGGAGCAGGAAAAAGCAAAAAATTTCAGAATTGCACCTTGCAATGCGGAGAAATTACTGCTTGTGCATTTACAATATTCATTGATTTTTGCCATTGAAAAACGTCCAGAAATGATTGAAGCTACTGACTGAATGAAAGGAGCTGGCATCTCACTCTCTTTGAATCTTCTTTATCATGCTAAGAGGAGCAGGAAAAAGCAAAAAATTTCAGAATTGCACCTTGCAATGCGGAGAAATTACTGTTTGTGCATTTACAATATTCATTGATTTTTGCCTTTGAAAAACATCATGTTATTCATATACCAGAAATGATTGAAGCTACTGACTGAATGAAAGGAGCTGGCATCTCACTCTCTTTGAATCTTCTTTATCATGCTAAGAGGAGCAGGAAAAAGTAAAAAATTTCAGAATTGCACCTTGCAATGCGGAGAAATTACTGTTTGTGCATTTATAATATTCAATGATTTTTGCCATTGAAAAACGTCCAGAAATGATTGAAGCTACTGACTGAACGAAAGGAGCTGGCATCTCACTCTCTTTGAATCTTCTTTATCATGCTAAGAGGAGCAGGAAAAAGCAAAAAATTTCAGAATTGCACCTTGCAATGCGGAGAAATTACTGTTTGTGCATTTACAATATTCATTGATTTTTGCCATTGAAAAACGTCCAGAAATGATTGAAGCTACTGATTGAATGAAAGGAGCTGGCATCTCACTCTCTTTGAATCTTCTTTATCATGCTAAGAGGAGCAGGAAAAAGCAAAAAATTTCAGAATTGCACCTTGCAATGCGGAGAAATTACTGTTTGTGCATTTACAATATTCATTGATTTTTGCCATTGAAAAACATCATGTTATTCATATACCAGAAATGTTTGAAGCTACTGACTGAATGAAAGGAGCTGACATCTCACGCTCTTTGAATCTTCTTTATCATGCTAAGAGGAGCAGGAAAAAGCAAAAAATTTCAGAATTGCACCTTGCAATGCGGAGAAATTACTGTTTGTGCATTTACAATATTCATTGATTTTTGCCATTGAAAAACGTCCAGAATTGATTGAAGCTACTGACTGAATGAAAGGAGCTGGCATCTCACTCTCTTTGAATCTTCTTTATCATGCTAAGAGGAGCAGGAAAAAGCAAAAAATTTCAGAATTGCACCTTGCAATGCGGAGAAATTACTGTTTGTGCATTTACAATATTCATTGATTTTTGCCATTGAAAAACATCATGTTATTCATATACCAGAAATGTTTGAAGCTACTGACTGAATGAAAGGAGCTGGCATCTCACTCTCTTTGAATCTTCTTTATCATGCTAAGAGGAGCAGGAAAAAGCAAAAAATTTCAGAATTGCACCTTGCAATGCGGAGAAATTACTGTTTGTGCATTTACAATATTCATTGATTTTTGCCATTGAAAAACGTCCAGAAATGATTGAAGCTACTGACTGAATGAAAGGAGCTGGCATCTCACTCTCTTTGAATCTTCTTTATCATGCTAAGAGGAGCAGGAAAAAGCAAAAAATTTCAGAATTGCACCTTGCAATGCGGAGAAATTACTGTTTGGGCATTTACAATATTCATTGATTTTTGCCTTTGAAAAACATCATGTTATTCATATACCAGAAATGTTTGAAGCTACTGACTGATTGAAAGGAGCTGACATCTCACGCTCTTTGAATCTTCTTTATCATGCTAAGAGGAGCAGGAAAAAGCAAAACATTTCAGAATTGCACTTGCAATGCGGAGAAATTACTGTTTGTGCATTTACAATATTCATTGATTTTTGCCATTGAAAAACATCATGTTATTCATATACCAGAAATGTTTGAAGCTACTGACTGAATGAAAGGAGCTGGCATCTCACTCTCTTTGAATCTTCTTTATCATGCTAAGAGGAGCAGGAAAAAGCAAAAAATTTCAGAATTGCACCTTGCAATGCGGAGAAATTACTGCTTGTGCATTTACAATATTCATTGATTTTTGCCATTGAAAAACGTCCAGAAATGATTGAAGCTACTGACTGAATGAAAGGAGCTGGCATCTCACTCTCTTTGAATCTTCTTTATCATGCTAAGAGGAGCAGGAAAAAGCAAAAAATTTCAGAATTGCACCTTGCAATGCGGAGAAATTACTGTTTGTGCATTTACAATATTCATTGATTTTTGCCTTTGAAAAACATCATGTTATTCATATACCAGAAATGATTGAAGCTACTGACTGAATGAAAGGAGCTGGCATCTCACTCTCTTTGAATCTTCTTTATCATGCTAAGAGGAGCAGGAAAAAGTAAAAAATTTCAGAATTGCACCTTGCAATGCGGAGAAATTACTGTTTGTGCATTTATAATATTCAATGATTTTTGCCATTGAAAAACGTCCAGAAATGATTGAAGCTACTGACTGAACGAAAGGAGCTGGCATCTCACTCTCTTTGAATCTTCTTTATCATGCTAAGAGGAGCAGGAAAAAGCAAAAAATTTCAGAATTGCACCTTGCAATGCGGAGAAATTACTGTTTGTGCATTTACAATATTCATTGATTTTTGCCATTGAAAAACGTCCAGAAATGATTGAAGCTACTGATTGAATGAAAGGAGCTGGCATCTCACTCTCTTTGAATCTTCTTTATCATGCTAAGAGGAGCAGGAAAAAGCAAAAAATTTCAGAATTGCACCTTGCAATGCGGAGAAATTACTGTTTGTGCATTTACAATATTCATTGATTTTTGCCATTGAAAAACATCATGTTATTCATATACCAGAAATGTTTGAAGCTACTGACTGAATGAAAGGAGCTGACATCTCACGCTCTTTGAATCTTCTTTATCATGCTAAGAGGAGCAGGAAAAAGCAAAAAATTTCAGAATTGCACCTTGCAATGCGGAGAAATTACTGTTTGTGCATTTACAATATTCATTGATTTTTGCCATTGAAAAACGTCCAGAATTGATTGAAGCTACTGACTGAATGAAAGGAGCTGGCATCTCACTCTCTTTGAATCTTCTTTATCATGCTAAGAGGAGCAGGAAAAAGCAAAAAATTTCAGAATTGCACCTTGCAATGCGGAGAAATTACTGTTTGTGCATTTACAATATTCATTGATTTTTGCCATTGAAAAACATCATGTTATTCATATACCAGAAATGTTTGAAGCTACTGACTGAATGAAAGGAGCTGGCATCTCACTCTCTTTGAATCTTCTTTATCATGCTAAGAGGAGCAGGAAAAAGCAAAACATTTCAGAATTGCACTTGCAATGCGGAGAAATTACTTTTTGTGCATTTACAATATTCATTGATTTTTGCCATTGAAAAACATCATGTTATTCATATACCAGAAATGTTTGAAGCTACTGACTGAATGAAAGGAGCTGGCATCTCACTCTCTTTGAATCTTCTTTATCATGCTAAGAGGAGCAGGAAAAAGCAAAAAATTTCAGAATTGCACCTTGCAATGCGGAGAAATTACTGTTTGTGCATTTACAATATTCATTGATTTTTGCCATTGAAAAACGTCCAGAAATGATTGAAGCTACTGACTGAATGAAAGGAGCTGGCATCTCACTCTCTTTGAATCTTCTTTATCATGCTAAGAGGAGCAGGAAAAAGCAAAAAATTTCAGAATTGCACCTTGCAATGCGGAGAAATTAATGTTTGTGCATTTACAATATTCATTGATTTTTGCCATTGAAAAACATCATGTTATTCATATACCAGAAATGTTTGAAGCTACTGACTGAATGAAAGGAGCTGACATCTCACGCTCTTTGAATCTTCTTTATCATGCTAAGAGGAGCAGGAAAAAGCAAAAAATTTCAGAATTGCACCTTGCAATGCGGAGAAATTACTGTTTGTGCATTTACAATATTCATTGATTTTTGCCATTGAAAAACGTCCAGAAATGATTGAAGCTACTGACTGAATGAAAGGAGCTGGCATCTCACTCTCTTTGAATCTTCTTTATCATGCTAAGAGGAGCAGGAAAAAGCAAAAAATTTCAAAATTGCACCTTGCAATGCGGAGAAATTACTGTTTGTGCATTTACAATATTCATTGATTTTTGCCATTGAAAAACATCATGTTATTCATATACCAGAAATGTTTGAAGCTACTGACTGAATGAAAGGAGCTGGCATCTCACTCTCTTTGAATCTTCTTTATCATGCTAAGAGGAGCAGGAAAAAGCAAAAAATTTCAGAATTGCACCTTGCAATGCGGAGAAATTACTGTTTGTGCATTTACAATATTCATTGATTTTTGCCATTGAAAAACATCATGTTATTCATATACCAGAAATGTTTGAAGCTACTGACTGAATGAAAGGAGCTGGCATCTCACTCTCTTTGAATCTTCTTTATCATGCTAAGAGGAGCAGGAAAAAGCAAAAAATTTCAGAATTGCACCTTGCAATGCGGAGAAATTACTGTTTGTTCATTTACAATATTCATTGATTTTTGCCATTGAAAAACGTCCAGAAATGATTGAAGCTACTGACTGAATGAAAGGAGCTGGCATCTCACTCTCTTTGAATCTTCTTTATCATGCTAAGAGGAGCAGGAAAAAGCAAAAAATTTCAGAATTGCACCTTGCAATGCGGAGAAATTACTGTTTGTGCATTTACAATATTCATTGATTTTTGCCTTTGAAAAACATCATGTTATTCATATACCAGAAATGTTTGAAGCTACTGACTGAATGAAAGGAGCTGACATCTCACGCTCTTTGAATCTTCTTTATCATGCTAAGAGGAGCAGGAAAAAGCAAAACATTTCAGAATTGCACCTTGCAATGCGGAGAAATTACTGTTTGTGCATTTACAATATTCATTGATTTTTGCCATTGAAAAACGTCCAGAAATGATTGAAGCTACTGACTGAATGAAAGGAGCTGGCATCTCACTCTCTTTGAATCTTCTTTATCATGCTAAGAGGAGCAGGAAAAAGCAAAAAATTTCAGAATTGCACCTTGCAATGCGGAGAAATTACTGTTTGTGCATTTACAATATTCATTGATTTTTGCCATTGAAAAACATCATGTTATTCATATACCAGAAATGTTTGAAGCTACTGACTGAATGAAAGGAGCTGGCATCTCACTCTCTTTGAATCTTCTTTATCATGCTAAGAGGAGCAGGAAAAAGCAAAAAATTTCAGAATTGCACCTTGCAATGCGGAGAAATTACTGTTTGTGCATTTACAATATTCATTGATTTTTGCCATTGAAAAACGTCCAGAAATGATTGAAGCTACTGACTGAATGAAAGGAGCTGGCATCTCACTCTCTTTGAATCTTCTTTATCATGCTAAGAGGAGCAGGAAAAAGCAAAAAATTTCAGAATTGCACCTTGCAATGCGGAGAAATTACTGTTTGTGCATTTACAATATTCATTGATTTTTGCCATTGAAAAACATCATGTTATTCATATACCAGAAATGTTTGAAGCTACTGACTGAATGAAAGGAGCTGACATCTCACGCTCTTTGAATCTTCTTTATCATGCTAAGAGGAGCAGGAAAAAGCAAAAAATTTCAGAATTGCACCTTGCAATGCGGAGAAATTACTGTTTGTGCATTTACAATATTCATTGATTTTTGCCATTGAAAAACGTCCAGAAATGATTGAAGCTACTGACTGAATGAAAGGAGCTGGCATCTCACTCTCTTTGAATCTTCTTTATCATGCTAAGAGGAGCAGGAAAAAGCAAAAAAATTCAGAATTGCACCTTGCAATGCGGAGAAATTACTGTTTGTGCATTTACAATATTCATTGATTTTTGCCATTGAAAAACATCATGTTATTCATATACCAGAAATGTTTGAAGCTACTGACTGAATGAAAGGAGCTGGCATCTCACTCTCTTTGAATCTTCTTTATCATGCTAAGAGGAGCAGGAAAAAGCAAAAAATTTCAGAATTGCACCTTGCAATGCGGAGAAATTACTGTTTGTGCATTTACAATATTCATTGATTTTTGCCATTGAAAAACATCATGTTATTCATATACCAGAAATGTTTGAAGCTACTGACTGAATGAAAGGAGCTGGCATCTCACTCTCTTTGAATCTTCTTTATCATGCTAAGAGGAGCAGGAAAAAGCAAAAAATTTCAGAATTGCACCTTGCAATGCGGAGAAATTACTGTTTGTGCATTTACAATATTCATTGATTTTTGCCATTGAAAAACATCATGTTATTCATATACCAGAAATGTTTGAAGCTACTGACTGAATGAAAGGAGCTGGCATCTCACTCTCTTTGAATCTTCTTTATCATGCTAAGAGGAGCAGGAAAAAGCAAAAAATTTCAGAATTGCACCTTGCAATGCGGAGAAATTACTGTTTGTGCATTTACAATATTCATTGATTTTTGCCATTGAAAAACGTCCAGAAATGATTGAAGCTACTGACTGAATGAAAGGAGCTGGCATCTCACTCTCTTTGAATCTTCTTTATCATGCTAAGAGGAGCAGGAAAAAGCAAAAAATTTCAGAATTGCACCTTGCAATGCGGAGAAATTACTGTTTGTGCATTTACAATATTCATTGATTTTTGCCATTGAAAAACATCATGTTATTCATATACCAGAAATGTTTGAAGCTACTGACTGAATGAAAGGAGCTGGCATCTCACTCTCTTTGAATCTTCTTTATCATGCTAAGAGGAGCAGGAAAAAGCAAAAAATTTCAGAATTGCACCTTGCAATGCGGAGAAATTACTGTTTGTGCATTTACAATATTCATTGATTTTTGCCATTGAAAAACATCATGTTATTCATATACCAGAAATGTTTGAAGCTACTGACTGAATGAAAGGAGCTGGCATCTCACTCTCTTTGAATCTTCTTTATCATGCTAAGAGGAGCAGGAAAAAGCAAAAAATTTCAGAATTGCACCTTGCAATGCGGAGAAATTACTGTTTGTGCATTTACAATATTCATTGATTTTTGCCATTGAAAAACGTCCAGAAATGATTGAAGCTACTGACTGAATGAAAGGAGCTGGCATCTCACTCTCTTTGAATCTTCTTTATCATGCTAAGAGGAGCAGGAAAAAGCAAAAAATTTCAGAATTGCACCTTGCAATGCGGAGAAATTACTGTTTGTGCATTTACAATATTCATTGATTTTTGCCTTTGAAAAACATCATGTTATTCATATACCAGAAATGTTTGAAGCTACTGACTGAATGAAAGGAGCTGACATCTCACGCTCTTTGAATCTTCTTTATCATGCTAAGAGGAGCAGGAAAAAGCAAAACATTTCAGAATTGCACCTTGCAATGCGGAGAAATTACTGTTTGTGCATTTACAATATTCATTGATTTTTGCCATTGAAAAACGTCCAGAAATGATTGAAGCTACTGACTGAATGAAAGGAGCTGGCATCTCACTCTCTTTGAATCTTCTTTATCATGCTAAGAGGAGCAAGAAAAAGCAAAAAATTTCAGAATTGCACCTTGCAATGCGGAGAAATTACTGTTTGTGCATTTACAATATTCATTGATTTTTGCCATTGAAAAACATCATGTTATTCATATACCAGAAATGTTTGAAGCTACTGACTGAATGAAAGGAGCTGGCATCTCACTCTCTTTGAATCTTCTTTATCATGCTAAGAGGAGCAGGAAAAAGCAAAAAATATCAGAATTGCACCTTGCAATGCGGAGAAATTACTGTTTGTGCATTTACAATATTCATTGATTTTTGCCATTGAAAAACGTCCAGAAATGATTGAAGCTACTGACTGAATGAAAGGAGCTGGCATCTCACTCTCTTTGAATCTTCTTTATCATGCTAAGAGGAGCAGGAAAAAGCAAAAAATTTCAGAATTGCACCTTGCAATGCGGAGAAATTACTGTTTGTGCATTTACAATATTCATTGATTTTTGCCATTGAAAAACATCATGTTATTCATATACCAGAAATGTTTGAAGCTACTGACTGAATGAAAGGAGCTGACATCTCACGCTCTTTGAATCTTCTTTATCATGCTAAGAGGAGCAGGAAAAAGCAAAAAATTTCAGAATTGCACCTTGCAATGCGGAGAAATTACTGTTTGTGCATTTACAATATTCATTGATTTTTGCCATTGAAAAACGTCCAGAAATGATTGAAGCTACTGACTGAATGAAAGGAGCTGGCATCTCACTCTCTTTGAATCTTCTTTATCATGCTAAGACGAGCAGGAAAAAGCAAAAAAATTCAGAATTGCACCTTGCAATGCGGAGAAATTACTGTTTGTGCATTTACAATATTCATTGATTTTTGCCATTGAAAAACATCATGTTATTCATATACCAGAAATGTTTGAAGCTACTGACTGAATGAAAGGAGCTGGCATCTCACTCTCTTTGAATCTTCTTTATCATGCTAAGAGGAGCAGGAAAAAGCAAAAAATTTCAGAATTGCACCTTGCAATGCGGAGAAATTACTGTTTGTGCATTTACAATATTCATTGATTTTTGCCATTGAAAAACGTCCAGAAATGATTGAAGCTACTGACTGAATGAAAGGAGCTGGCATCTCACTCTCTTTGAATCTTCTTTATCATGCTAAGAGGAGCAGGAAAAAGCAAAACATTTCAGAATTGCACCTTGCAATGCGGAGAAATTACTGTTTGTGCATTTACAACATTCATTGATTTTTGCCATTGAAAAACGTCCAGAAATGATTGAAGCTACTGACTGAATGAAAGGAGCTGGCATCTCACTCTCTTTGAATCTTCTTTATCATGCTAAGAGGAGCAGGAAAAAGCAAAAAATTTCAGAATTGCACCTTGCAATGCGGAGAAATTACTGTTTGTGCATTTACAATATTCATTGATTTTTGCCATTGAAAAACGTCCAGAAATGATTGAAGCTACTGACTGAATGAAAGGAGCTGGCATCTCACTCTCTTTGAATCTTCTTTATCATGCTAAGAGGAGCAGGAAAAAGCAAAAAATTTCAGAATTGCACCTTGCAATGCGGAGAAATTACTGTTTGTGCATTTACAATATTCATTGATTTTTGCCATTGAAAAACATCATGTTATTCATATACCAGAAATGTTTGAAGCTACTGACTGAATGAAAGGAGCTGGCATCTCACTCTCTTTGAATCTTCTTTATCATGCTAAGAGGAGCAGGAAAAAGCAAAAAATTTCAGAATTGCAACTTGCAATGCGGAGAAATTACTGTTTGTGCATTTACAATATTCATTGATTTTTGCCATTGAAAAACGTCCAGAAATGATTGAAGCTACTGACTGAATGAAAGGAGCTGGCATCTCACTCTCTTTGAATCTTGTTTATCATGCTAAGAGGAGCAGGAAAAAGCAAAAAATTTCAGAATTGCACCTTGCAATGCGGAGAAATTACTGTTTGTGCATTTACAATATTCATTGATTTTTGCCATTGAAAAACATCATGTTATTCATATACCAGAAATGATTGAAGCTACTGACTGAATGAAAGGAGCTGGCATCTCACTCTCTTTGAATCTTCTTTATCATGCTAAGAGGAGCAGGAAAAAGTAAAAAATTTCAGAATTGCACCTTGCAATGCGGAGAAATTACTGTTTGTGCATTTATAATATTCAATGATTTTTGCCATTGAAAAACGTCCAGAAATGATTGAAGCTACTGACTGAACGAAAGGAGCTGGCATCTCACTCTCTTTGAATCTTCTTTATCATGCTAAGAGGAGCAGGAAAAAGCAAAAAATTTCAGAATTGCACCTTGCAATGCGGAGAAATTACTGTTTTTGCATTTACAATATTCATTGATTTTTGCCATTGAAAAACGTCCAGAAATGATTGAAGCTACTGACTGAATGAAAGGAGCTGGCATCTCACTCTCTTTGAATCTTCTTTATCATGCTAAGAGGAGCAGGAAAAAGCAAAAAATTTCAGAATTGCACCTTGCAATGCGGAGAAATTACTGTTTGTGCATTTACAATATTCATTGATTTTTGCCATTGAAAAACATCATGTTATTCATATACCAGAAATGTTTGAAGCTACTGACTGAATGAAAGGAGCTGACATCTCACGCTCTTTGAATCTTCTTTATCATGCTAAGAGGAGCAGGAAAAAGCAAAAAATTTCAGAATTGCACCTTGCAATGCGGAGAAATTACTGTTTGTGCATTTACAATATTCATTGATTTTTGCCATTGAAAAACGTCCAGAATTGATTGAAGCTACTGACTGAATGAAAGGAGCTGGCATCTCACTCTCTTTGAATCTTCTTTATCATGCTAAGAGGAGCAGGAAAAAGCAAAAAATTTCAGAATTGCACCTTGCAATGCGGAGAAATTACTGTTTGTGCATTTACAATATTCATTGATTTTTGCCATTGAAAAACATCATGTTATTCATATACCAGAAATGTTTGAAGCTACTGACTGAATGAAAGGAGCTGGCATCTCACTCTCTTTGAATCTTCTTTATCATGCTAAGAGGAGCAGGAAAAAGCAAAAAATTTCAGAATTGCACCTTGCAATGCGGAGAAATTACTGTTTGTGCATTTACAATATTCATTGATTTTTGCCATTGAAAAACATCATGTTATTCATATACCAGAAATGTTTGAAGCTACTGACTGAATGAAAGGAGCTGGCATCTCACTTTTTTTGAATCTTCTTTATCATGCTAAGAGGAGCAGGGAAAAGCAAAAAATTTCAGAATTGCACCTTGCAATGTGGAGAAATTACTGTTTGTGCATTTACAATATTCATTGATTTTTACCATTGAAAAACGTCCAGAAATGATTGAAGCTACTGACTGAATGAAAGTAGCTGGCATCTCACTCTCTTTGAATCTTCTTTATCATGCTAAGACGAGCAGGAAAAAGCAAAAAATTTCAGACTTGCACCTTGCAATGCGGAGAAATTACTGTTTGTGCATTTACAATATTCATTGATTTTTGCCATTGAAAAACATCATGTTATTCATATACCAGAAATGTTTGAAGCTACTGACTGAATGAAAGGAGCTGGCATCTCACTCTCTTTGAATCTTCTTTATCATGCTAAGAGGAGCAGGAAAAAGCAAAAAATTTCAGAATTGCACCTTGCAATGCGGAGAAATTACTGTTTGTGCATTTACAATATTCATTGATTTTTGCCATTGAAAAACGTCCAGAAATGATTGAAGCTACTGACTGAATGAAAGGAGCTGGCATCTCACTCTCTTTGAATCTTGTTTATCATGCTAAGAGGAGCAGGAAAAAGCAAAAAATTTCAGAATTGCACCTTGCAATGCGGAGAAATTACTGTTTGTGCATTTACAATATTCATTGATTTTTGCCATTGAAAAACATCATGTTATTCATATACCAGAAATGATTGAAGCTACTGACTGAATGAAAGGAGCTGGGATTTCACTCTCTTTGAATCTTCTTTATCATGCTAAGAGGAGCAGGAAAAAGTAAAAAATTTCAGAATTGCACCTTGCAATGCGGAGAAATTACTGTTTGTGCATTTATAATATTCAATGATTTTTGCCATTGAAAAACGTCCAGAAATGATTGAAGCTACTGACTGAACGAAAGGAGCTGGCATCTCACTCTCTTTGAATCTTCTTTATCATGCTAAGAGGAGCAGGAAAAAGCAAAAAATTTCAGAATTGCACCTTGCAATGCGGAGAAATTACAGTTTGTGCATTTACAATATTCATTGATTTTTGCCATTGAAAAACGTCCAGAAATGATTGAAGCTACTGACTGAATGAAAGGAGCTGGCATCTCACTCTCTTTGAATCTTCTTTATCATGCTAAGAGGAGCAGGAAAAAGCAAAAAATTTCAGAATTGCACCTTGCAATGCGGAGAAATTACTGTTTGTGCATTTACAATATTCATTGATTTTTGCCATTGAAAAACATCATGTTATTCATATACCAGAAATGTTTGAAGCTACTGACTGAATGAAAGGAGCTGACATCTCACGCTCTTTGAATCTTCTTTATCATGCTAAGAGGAGCAGGAAAAAGCAAAAAATTTCAGAATTGCACCTTGCAATGCGGAGAAATTACTGTTTGTGCATTTACAATATTCATTGATTTTTGCCATTGAAAAACGTCCAGAATTGATTGAAGCTACTGACTGAATGAAAGGAGCTGGCATCTCACTCTCTTTGAATCTTCTTTATCATGCTAAGAGGAGCAGGAAAAAGCAAAAAATTTCAGAATTGCACCTTGCAATGCGGAGAAATTACTGTTTGTGCATTTACAATATTCATTGATTTTTGCCATTGAAAAACATCATGTTATTCATATACCAGAAATGTTTGAAGCTACTGACTGAATGAAAGGAGCTGGCATCTCACTCTCTTTGAATCTTCTTTATCATGCTAAGAGGAGCAGGAAAAAGCAAAAAATTTCAGAATTGCACCTTGCAATGCGGAGAAATTACTGTTTGTGCATTTACAATATTCATTGATTTTTGCCATTGAAAAACATCATGTTATTCATATACCAGAAATGTTTGAAGCTACTGACTGAATGAAAGGAGCTGGCATCTCACTCTCTTTGAATCTTCTTTATCATGCTAAGAGGAGCAGGGAAAAGCAAAAAATTTCAGAATTGCACCTTGCAATGTGGAGAAATTACTGTTTGTGCATTTACAATATTCATTGATTTTTACCATTGAAAAACGTCCAGAAATGATTGAAGCTACTGACTGAATGAAAGTAGCTGGCATCTCACTCTCTTTGAATCTTCTTTATCATGCTAAGACGAGCAGGAAAAAGCAAAAAATTTCAGACTTGCACCTTGCAATGCGGAGAAATTACTGTTTGTGCATTTACAATATTCATTGATTTTTGCCATTGAAAAACATCATGTTATTCATATACCAGAAATGTTTGAAGCTACTGACTGAATGAAAGGAGCTGGCATCTCACTCTCTTTGAATCTTCTTTATCATGCTAAGAGGAGCAGGAAAAAGCAAAAAATTGCAGAATTGCACCTTGCAATGCGGAGAAATTACTGTTTGTGCATTTACAATATTCATTGATTTTTGCCATTGAAAAACGTCCAGAAATTATTGAAGCTACTGACTGAATGAAGAGCTGGCATCTCACTCTCTTTGAATCTTCTTTATCATGCTAAGAGGAGCAGGAAAAAGCAAAAAATTTCAGAATTGCACCTTGCAATGCGGAGAAATTACTGTTTGTGCATTTACAATATTCATTGATTTTTGCCATTGAAAAATATGTTATTCATATACCAGAAATGTTTGAAGCTACTGACTGAATGAAAGGAGCTGGCACCTCACTCTCTTTGAATCTTCTTTATCATGCTAAGAGGAGCAGGAAAAAGCAAAAAATTTCAGAATTGCACCTTGCAATGCGGAGAAATTACTGTTTGTGCATTTACAATATTCATTGATTTTTGCCATTGAAAAACGTCCAGAAATGATTGAAGCTACTGACTGAATGAAAGGAGCTGGCATCTCACTCTCTTTGAATCTTCTTTATCATGCTAAGAGGAGCAGGAAAAAGCAAAAAATTTCAGAATTGCACCTTGCAATGCGGAGAAATTACTGTTTGTGCATTTACAATATTCATTGATTTTTGCCATTGAAAAACATGTTATTCATATACCAGAAATGTTTGAAGCTACTGACTGAATGAAAGGAGCTGGCACCTCACTCTCTTTGAATCTTCTTTATCATGCTAAGAGGAGCGGGAAAAAGCAAAAAATTTCAGAATTGCACCTTGCAATGCGGAGAAATTACTGTTTGTGCATTTACAATATTCATTGATTTTTGCCATTGAAAAACGTCCAGAAATGATTGAAGGTACTGACTGAATGAAAGGAGCTGGCATCTCACTCTCTTTGAATCTTCTTTATCATGCTAAGAGGAGCAGGAAAAAGCAAAAACTTTCAGAATTGCACCTTGCAATGCGGAGAAATTACTGTTTGTGCATTTACAAAATTCATTGATTTTTGCCATTGAAAAACGTCCAGAAATGATTGAAGCTACTGACTGAATGAAAGGAGCTGGCATCTCACTCTCTTTGAATCTTCTTTATCATGCTAAGAGGAGCAGGAAAAAGCAAAAAATTTCAGAATTGCACCTTGCAATGCGGAGAAATTACAGTTTGTGCATTTACAATATTCATTGATTTTTGCCATTGAGAAACGTCCAGAAATGATTGAAGCTACTGACTGAATGAAAGGAGCTGGCATCTCACTCTCTTTGAATCTTTATCATGCTAAGAGGAGCAGGAAAAAGCAAAAAATTTCAGAATTGCACCTTGCAATGCGGAGAAATTACTGTTTGTGCATTTACAATATTCATTGATTTTTGCCATTGAAAAACATCATGTTATTCATATACCAGAAATGTTTGAAGCTACTGACTGAATGAAAGGAGCTGGCATCTCACTCTCTTTGAATCTTCTTTATCATGCTAAGAGGAGCAGGAAAAAGCAAAAAATTTCAGAATTGCACCTTGCAATGTGGAGAAATTACTGTTTGTGCATTTACAATATTCATTGATTTTTACCATTGAAAAACGTCCAGAAATGATTGAAGCTACTGACTGAATGAAAGTAGCTGGCATCTCACTCTCTTTGAATCTTCTTTATCATGCTAAGAGGAGCAGGAAAAAGCAAAAAATTTCAGACTTGCACCTTGCAATGCGGAGAAATTACTGTTTGTGCATTTACAATATTCATTGATTTTTGCCTTTGAAAAACATCATGTTATTGATATACCAGAAATGTTTGAAGCTACTGACTGAATGAAAGGAGCTGGCATCTCACTCTCTTTGAATCTTCTTTATCATGCTAAGAGGAGCAGGAAAAAGAAAAATTTCAGAATTGCACCTTGCAATGCGGAGAAATTACTGTTTGTGCATTTACAATATTCATTGATTTTTTCCATTGAAAAACATCATGTTATTCATATACCAGAAATGTTTGAAGCTACTGACTGAATGAAAGGAGCTGGCATCTCAATCTCTTTGAATCTTCTTTATCATGCTAAGAGGAGCAGGAAAAAGCAAAAAACTTCAGAATTGCACCTTGCAATGTGGAGAAATTACTGTTTGTGCATTTACAATATTCATTGATTTTTACCATTGAAAAACGTCCAGAAATGATTGAAGCTACTGACTGAATGAAAGTAGCTGGCATCTCACTCTCTTTGAATCTTCTTTATCATGCTAAGAGGAGCAGGAAAAAGCAAAAAATTTCAGACTTGCACCTTGCAATGCGTAGAAATTACTGTTTGTGCATTTACAATATTCATTGATTTTTGCCATTGAAAAACATCATGTTATTCATATACCAGAAATGTTTGAAGCTACTGACTGAATGAAAGGAGCTGGCATCTCACTCTCTTTGAATCTTCTTTATCATGCTAAGAGGAGCAGGAAAAAGCAAAAAATTTCAGAATTGCACCTTGCAATGCGGAGAAATTACTGTTTGTGCATTTACAATATTCATTGATTTTTGCCATTGAAAAACATCATGTTATTCATATTCCAGAAATGTTTGAAGCTACTGACTGAATGAAAGGAGCTGACATCTCACTCTCTTTGAATCTTCTTTATCATGCTAAGAGGAGCAGGAAAAAGCAAAAAATTTCAGAATTGCACCTTGCAATGCGGAGAAATTACTGTTTGTGCATTTACAATATTCATTGATTTTTGCCATTGAAAAACGTCCAGAAATGATTGAAGCTACTGACTGAATGAAAGGAGCTGGCATCTCACTCTCTTTGAATCATGCTAAGAGGAGCAGGAAAAAGCAAAAAATTTCAGAATTGCACCTTGCAATGCGGAGAAATTACTGTTTGTGCATTTACAATATTCATTGATTTTTGCCATTGAAAAACATCATGTTATTCATATACCAGAAATGTTTGAAGCTACTGACTGAATGAAAGGAGCTGGCATCTCACTCTCTTTGAATCTTCTTTATCATGCTAAGAGGAGCAGGAAAAAGCAAAAAATTTTAGAATTGCACCTTGCAATGTGGAGAAATTACTGTTTGTGCATTTACAATATTCATTGATTTTTACCATTGAAAAACGTCCAGAAATGATTGAAGCTACTGACTGAATGAAAGTAGCTGGCATCTCACTCTCTTTGAATCTTCTTTATCATGCTAAGAGGAGCAGGAAAAAGCAAAAAATTTCAGACTTGCACCTTGCAATGCGGAGAAATTACTGTTTGTGCATTTACAATATTCATTGATTTTTGCCATTGAAAAACATCATGTTATTCATATACCAGAAATGTTTGAAGCTACTGACTGAATGAAAGGAGCTGGCATCTCACTCTCTTTGAATCTTCTTTATCATGCTAAGAGGAGCAGGAAAAAGCAAAAAATTTCAGAATTGCACCTTGCAATGCGGAGAAATTACTGTTTGTGCATTTACAATATTCATTGATTTTTGCCATTGAAAAACGTCCAGAAATGATTGAAGCTACTGACTGAATGAAAGGAGCTGGCATCTCACTTTCTTTGAATCTTCTTTATCATGCTAAGAGGAGCAGGAAAAAGCAAAAAATTTCAGACTTGCACCTTGCAATGCGGAGAAATTACTGTTTGTGCATTTACAATATTCATTGATTTTTACCATTGAAAAACGTCCAGAAATGATTGAAGCTACTGACTGAATGAAAGTAGCTGGCATCTCACTCTCTTTGAATCTTCTTTATCATGCTAAGAGGAGCAGGAAAAAGCAAAAAATTTCAGACTTGCACCTTGCAATGCGGAGAAATTACTGTTTGTGCATTTACAATATTCATTGATTTTTGCCATTGAAAAACATCATGTTATTCATATACCAGAAATGTTTGAAGCTACTGACTGAATGAAAGGAGCTGGCATCTCACTCTCTTTGAATCTTCTTTATCATGCTAAGAGGAGCAGGAAAAAGCAAAAAATTTCAGAATTGCACCTTGCAATGCGGAGAAATTACTGTTTGTGCATTTACAATATTCATTGATTTTTGCCATTGAAAAACATCATGTTATTCATATACCAGAAATGTTTGAAGCTACTGACTGAATGAAAGGAGCTGACATCTCACTCTCTTTGAATCTTCTTTATCATGCTAAGAGGAGCAGGAAAAAGCAAAAAATTTCAGAATTGCACCTTGCAATGCGGAGAAATTACTGTTTGTGCATTTACAATATTCATTGATTTTTGCCATTGAAAAACGTCCAGAAATGATTGAAGCTACTGACTGAATGAAAGGAGCTGGCATCTCACTCTCTTTGAATCATGCTAAGAGGAGCAGGAAAAAGCAAAAAATTTCAGAATTGCACCTTGCAATGCGGAGAAATTACTGTTTGTGCATTTACAATATTCATTGATTTTTGCCATTGAAAAACATCATGTTATTCATATACCAGAAATGTTTGAAGCTACTGACTGAATGAAAGGAGCTGGCATCTCACTCTCTTTGAATCTTCTTTATCATGCTAAGAGGAGCAGGAAAAAGCAAAAAATTTTAGAATTGCACCTTGCAATGTGGAGAAATTACTGTTTGTGCATTTACAATATTCATTGATTTTTACCATTGAAAAACGTCCAGAAATGATTGAAGCTACTGACTGAATGAAAGTAGCTGGCATCTCACTCTCTTTGAATCTTCTTTATCATGCTAAGAGGAGCAGGAAAAAGCAAAAAATTTCAGACTTGCACCTTGCAATGCGGAGAAATTACTGTTTGTGCATTTACAATATTCATTGATTTTTGCCATTGAAAAACATCATGTTATTCATATACCAGAAATGTTTGAAGCTACTGACTGAATGAAAGGAGCTGGCATCTCACTCTCTTTGAATCTTCTTTATCATGCTAAGAGGAGCAGGAAAAAGCAAAAAATTTCAGAATTGCACCTTGCAATGCGGAGAAATTACTGTTTGTGCATTTACAATATTCATTGATTTTTGCCATTGAAAAACGTCCAGAAATGATTGAAGCTACTGACTGAATGAAAGGAGCTGGCATCTCACTCTCTTTGAATCTTCTTTATCATGCTAAGAGGAGCAGGAAAAAGCAAAACATTTCAGAATTGCACCTTGCAATGCGGAGAAATTACTGTTTGTGCATTTACAATATTCATTGATTTTTGCCATTGAAAAACGTCCAGAAATGATTGAAGCTACTGACTGAATGAAAGGAGCTGGCATCTCACTCTCTTTGAATCTTCTTTATCATGCTAAGAGGAGCAGGAAAAAGCAAAAAATTTCAGAATTGCACCTTGCAATGCGGAGAAATTACTGTTTGTGCATTTACAATATTCATTGATTTTTGCCATTGAAAAACATGTTATTCATATACCAGAAATGTTTGAAGCTACTGACTGAATGAAAGGAGCTGGCACCTCAATCTCTTTGAATCTTCTTTATCATGCTAAGAGGAGCGGGAAAAAGCAAAAAATTTCAGAATTGCACCTTGCAATGCGGAGAAATTACTGTTTGTGCATTTACAATATTCATTGATTTTTGCCATTGAAAAACGTCCAGAAATGATTGAAGGTACTGACTGAATGAAAGGAGCTGGCATCTCACTCTCTTTGAATCTTCTTTATCATGCTAAGAGGAGCAGGAAAAAGCAAAAAATTTCAGAATTGCACCTTGCAATGCGGAGAAATTACAGTTTGTGCATTTACAATATTCATTGATTTTTGCCATTGAAAAACGTCCAGAAATGATTGAAGCTACTGACTGAATGAAAGGAGCTGGCATCTCACTCTCTTTGAATCTTCTTTATCATGCTAAGAGGAGCAGGAAAAAGCAAAAAATTTCAGAATTGCACCTTGCAATGCGGAGAAATTACTGTTTGTGCATTTACAATATTCATTGATTTTTGCCATTGAAAAACATCCAGAAATGATTGAAGCTACTGACTGAATGAAAGGAGCTGGCATCTCACTCTCTTTGAATCTTCTTTATCATGCTAAGAGGAGCAGGAAAAAGCAAAAAATTTCAGAATTGCACCTTGCAATGCGGAGAAATTACTGTTTGTGCATTTACAATATTCATTGATTTTTGCCATTGAAAAACATCATGTTATTCATATACCAGAAATGTTTGAAGCTACTGACTGAATGAAAGGAGCTGGCATCTCACTCTCTTTGAATCTTCTTTATCATGCTAAGAGGAGCAGGAAAAAGCAAAAAATTTCAGAATTGCACCTTGCAATGTGGAGAAATTACTGTTTGTGCATTTACAATATTCATTGATTTTTACCATTGAAAAACGTCCAGAAATGATTGAAGCTACTGACTGAATGAATGTAGCTGGCATCTCACTCTCTTTGAATCTTCTTTATCATGCTAAGAGGAGCAGGAAAAAGCAAAAAATTTCAGACTTGCACCTTGCAATGCGGAGAAATTACTGTTTGTGCATTTACAATATTCATTGATTTTTGCCATTGAAAAACATCATGTTATTCATATACCAGAAATGTTTGAAGCTACGGACTGAATGAAAGGAGCTGGCATCTCACTCTCTTTGAATCTTCTTTATCATGCTAAGAGGAGCAGGAAAAAGCAAAAAATTTCAGAATTGCACCTTGCAATGCGGAGAAATTACTGTTTGTGCATTTACAATATTCATTGATTTTTGCCATTGAAAAACATAATGTTATTCATATACCAGAAATGTTTGAAGCTACTGACTGAATGAAAGGAGCTGGCATCTCAATCTCTTTGAATCTTCTTTATCATGCTAAGAGGAGCATGAAAAAGCAAAAAATTTCAGAATTGCACCTTGCAATGTGGAGAAATTACTGTTTGTGCATTTACAATATTCATTGATTTTTACCATTGAAAAACGTCCAGAAATGATTGAAGCTACTGACTGAATGAAAGTAGCTGGCATCTCACTCTCTTTGAATCTTCTTTATCATGCTAAGAGGAGCAGGAAAAAGCAAAAAATTTCAGACTTGCACCTTGCAATGCGGAGAAATTACTGTTTGTGCATTTACAATATTCATTGATTTTTGCCATTGAAAAACATCATGTTATTCATATACCAGAAATGTTTGAAGCTACTGACTGAATGAAAGGAGCTGGCATCTCACTCTCTTTGAATCTTCTTTATCATGCTAAGAGGAGCAGAAAAAAGCAAAAAATTTCAGACTTGCACCTTGCAATGCGGAGAAATTACTGTTTGTGCATTTGCAATATTCATTAATTTTTGCCATTGAAAAACATCATGTTATTCATATACCAGAAATGTTTGAAGCTACTGACTGAATGAAAGGAGCTGGCATCTCACTCTCTTTGAATCTTCTTTATCATGCTAAGAGGAGCAGGAAAAAGCAAAAAATTTCAGAATTGCACCTTGCAATGCGGAGAAATTACTGTTTGTGCATTTACAATATTCATTGATTTTTGCCATTGAAAAACGTCCAGAAATGATTGAAGGTACTGACTGAATGAAAGGAGCTGGCATCTCACTCTCTTTGAATCTTCTTTATCATGCTAAGAGGAGCAGGAAAAAGCAAAAAATTTCAGAATTGCAACTTGCAATTCGGAGAAATTACTGTTTGTGCATTTACAATATTCATTGATTTTTGCCATTGAAAAACGTCCAGAAATGATTGAAGCTACTGACTGAATGAAAGGAGCTGGCATCTCACTCTCTTTGAATCTTCTTTATCATGCTAAGTGGAGCAGGAAAAAGCAAAAAATTTCAGAATTGCACCTTGCAATGCGGAGAAATTACAGTTTGTGCATTTACAATATTCATTGATTTTTGCCATTGAAAAACGTCCAGAAATGATTGAAGCTACTGACTGAATGAAAGGAGCTGGCATCTCACTCTCTTTGAATCTTCTTTATCATGCTAAGAGGAGCAGGAAAAAGCAAAAAATTTCAGAATTGCACCTTGCAATGCGGAGAAATTACAGTTTGTGCATTTACAATATTCGTTGATTTTTGCCATTGAAAAACGTCCAGAAATGATTGAAGCTACTGACTGAATGAAAGGAGCTGGCATCTCACTCTCTTTGAATCTTCTTTATCATGCTAAGAGGAGCAGGAAAAAGCAAAAAATTTCAGAATTGCACCTTGCAATGCGGAGAAATTACAGTTTGTGCATTTACAATATTCATTGATTTTTGCTATTGAAAAACGTCCAGAAATGATTGAAGCTACTGACTGAATGAAAGGAGCTGGCATCTCACTCTCTTTGAATCTTCTTTATCATGCTAAGAGGAGCAGGAAAAAGCAAAAAATTTCAAAATTGCACCTTGCAATGCGGAGAATTTACTGTTTGTGCATTTACAATATTCATTGATTTTTGCCATTGAAAAACATGTTATTCATATACCAGAAATGTTTGAAGCTCCTGACTGAATGAAAGGAGCTGGCACCTCACTCTCTTTGAATCTTCTTTATCATGCTAAGAGGAGCAGGAAAAAGCAAAAAATTTCAGAATTGCACCTTGCAATGCGGAGAAATTACTGTTTGTGCATTTACAATATTCATTGATTTTTGCCATTGTAAAACGTCCAGAAATGATTGAAGCTACTGACTGAATGAAAGGAGCTGGCATCTCACTCTCTTTGAATCTTCTTTATCATGCTAAGAGGAGCAGGAAAAAGCAAAAAATTTCAGAATTGCACCTTGCAATGCGGAGAAATTACTGTTTGTGCATTTACAATATTCATTGATTTTTGCCATTGAAAAATGTCCAGAAATGATTGAAGCTACTGACTGAATGAAAGGAGCTGGCATCTCACTCTCTTTGAATCTTCTTTATCATGCTAAGAGGAGCAGGAAAAAGCAAAAAATTTCAGAATTGCGCCTTGCAATGCGGAGAAATTACTGTTTGTGCATTTACAAAATTCATTGATTTTTGCCATTGAAAAACATCATGTTATTCATATACCAGAAATGATTGAAGCTACTGACTGAAGGAAAGGAGCTGGCATCTCACTCTCTTTGAATCTTCTTTATCATGCTAAGAGGAGCAGGAAAAAGCAAAAAATTTCAGAATTGCATCTTGCAATGCGGAGAATTTACTGTTTGTGCATTTACAATATTCATTGATTTTTGCCATTGAAAAACGTCCAGAAATGATTGAAGCTACTGACTGAATGAAAGGAGCTGGCATCTCACTCTCTTTGAATCTTCTTTATCATGCTAAGAGGAGCAGGAAAAAGCAAAAAATTTCAGAATTGCACCTTGCAATGCGGAGAAATTACAGTTTGTGCATTTACAATATTCATTGATTTTTGCCATTGAAAAACGTCCAGAAATGATTGAAGCTACTGACTGAATGAAAGGAGCTGGCATCTCACTCTCTTTGAATCTTCTTTATCATGCTAAGAGGAGCAGGAAAAAGCAAAAAATTTCAGAATTGCACCTTGCAATGCGGAGAAATTACTGTTTGTGCATTTACAATATTCGTTGATTTTTGCCATTGAAAAACGTCCAGAAATGATTGAAGCTACTGACTGAATGAAAGGAGCTGGCATCTCACTCTCTTTGAATCTTCTTTATCATGCTAAGAGGAGCAGGAAAAAGCAAAAAATTTCAGAATTGCACCTTGCAATGCGGAGAAATTACTGTTTGTGCATTTACAATATTCATTGATTTTTGCCATTGAAAAACATCATGTTATTCATATACCAGAAATGTTTGAAGCTACTGACTGAATGAAAGGAGCTGGCATCTCACTCTCTTTGAATCTTCTTTATCATGCTAAGAGGAGCAGGAAAAAGCAAAAAAATTCAGACTTGCACCTTGCAATGCGGAGAAATTACTGTTTGTGCATTTACAATATTCATTGATTTTTGCCATTGAAAAACATCATGTTATTCATATACCAGAAATGTTTGAAGCTACTGACTGAATGAAAGGAGCTGGCATCTCACTCTATTTGAATCTTCTTTATCATGCTAAGAGGAGCAGAAAAAAGCAAAAAATTTCAGACTTGCACCTTGCAATGCGGAGAAATTACTGTTTGTGCATTTACAATATTCATTGATTTTTGCCATTGAAAAACATCATGTTATTCATATACCAGAAATGTTTGAAGCTACTGACTGAATGAACGGAGCTGGCATCTCACTCTCTTTGAATCTTCTTTATCATTCTAAGAGGAGCAGGAAAAAGCAAAAAATTTCAGAATTGCACCTTGCAATGCGGAGAAATTACTGTTTGTGCATTTACAATATTCATTGATTTTTGCCATTGAAAAACGTACAGAAATGATTGAAGGTACTGACTGAATGAAAGGAGCTGGCATCTCACTCTCTTTGAATCTTCTTTATCATGCTAAGAGGAGCAGGAAAAAGCAAAAAATTTCAGAATTGCAACTTGCAATGCGGAGAAATTACTGTTTGTGCATTTACAATATTCATTGATTTTTGCCATTGAAAAACGTCCAGAAATGATTGAAGCTACTGACTGAATGAAAGGAGCTGGCATCTCACTCTCTTTGAATCTTCTTTATCATGCTAAGTGGAGAAGGAAAAAGCAAAAAATTTCAGAATTGCAGCTTGCAATGCGGAGAAATTACAGTTTGTGCATTTACAATATTCATTGATTTTTGCCATTGAAAAACGTCCAGAAATGATTGAAGCTACTGACTGAATGAAAGGAGCTGGCATCTCACTCTCTTTGAATCTTCTTTATCATGCTAAGAGGAGCAGGAAAAAGCAAAAAATTTCAGAATTGCACCTTGCAATGCGGAGAAATTACTGTTTGTGCATTTACAATATTCGTTGATTTTTGCCATTGAAAAACGTCCAGAAATGATTGAAGCTACTGACTGAATGAAAGGAGCTGGCATCTCACTCTCTTTGAATCTTCTTTATCATGCTAAGAGGAGCAGGAAAAAGCAAAAAATTTCAGAATTGCACCTTGCAATGCGGAGAAATTACAGTTTGTGCATTTACAATATTCATTGATTTTTGCCATTGAAAAACGTCCAGAAATGATTGAAGCTACTGACTGAATGAAAGGAGCTGGCATCTCACTCTCTTTGAATCTTCTTTATCATGCTAAGAGGAGCAGGAAAAAGCAAAAAATTTCAGAATTGCACCTTGCAATGCGGAGAATTTACTGTTTGTGCATTTACAATATTCATTGATTTTTGCCATTGAAAAACATGTTATTCATATACCAGAAATGTTTGAAGCTCCTGACTGAATGAAAGGAGATGGCACCTCAATCTCTTTGAATCTTCTTTATCATGCTAAGAGGAGCAGGAAAAAGCAAAAAATTTCAGAATTGCACCTTGCAATGCGGAGAAATTACTGTTTGTGCATTTACAATATTCATTGATTTTTGCCATTGAAAAACGTCCAGAAATGATTGAAGCTACTGACTGAATGAAAGGAGCTGGCATCTCACTCTCTTTGAATCTTCTTTATCATGCTAAGAGGAGCAGGAAAAAGCAAAAAATTTCAGAATTGCACCTTGCAATGCGGAGAAATTACTGTTTGTGCATTTACAATATTCATTGATTTTTGCCATTGAAAAATGTCCAGAAATGATTGAAGCTACTGACTGAATGAAAGGAGCTGGCATCTCACTCTCTTTGAATCTTCTTTATCATGCTAAGAGGAGCAGGAAAAAGCAAAAAATTTCAGAATTGCGCCTTGCAATGCGGAGAAATTACTGTTTGTGCATTTACAAAATTCATTGATTTTTGCCATTGAAAAACATCATGTTATTCATATACCAGAAATGATTGAAGCTACTGACTGAAGGAAAGGAGCTGGCATCTCACTCTCTTTGAATCTTCTTTATCATGCTAAGAGGAGCAGGAAAAAGCAAAAAATTTCAGAATTGCACCTTGCAATGCGGAGAATTTACTGTTTGTGCATTTACAATATTCATTGATTTTTGCCATTGAAAAACGTCCAGAAATGATTGAAGCTACTGACTGAATGAAAGGAGCTGGCATCTCACTCTCTTTGAATCTTCTTTATCATGCTAAGAGGAGCAGGAAAAAGCAAAAAATTTCAGAATTGCACCTTGCAATGCGGAGAAATTACAGTTTGTGCATTTACAATATTCATTGATTTTTGCCATTGAAAAACGTCCAGAAATGATTGAAGCTACGGACTGAATGAAAGGAGCTGGCATCTCACTCTCTTTGAATCTTCTTTATCATGCTAAGAGGAGCAGGAAAAAGCAAAAAATTTCAGAATTGCACCTTGCAATGCGGAGAAATTACTGTTTGTGCATTTACAATATTCGTTGATTTTTGCCATTGAAAAACGTCCAGAAATGATTGAAGCTACTGACTGAATGAAAGGAGCTGGCATCTCACTCTCTTTGAATCTTCTTTATCATGCTAAGAGGAGCAGGAAAAAGCAAAAAATTTCAGAATTGCACCTTGCAATGCGGAGAAATTACAGTTTGTGCAT
This sequence comes from Phyllobates terribilis, assembly GCF_046119375.1. Classification (NCBI taxonomy): domain Eukaryota; kingdom Metazoa; phylum Chordata; class Amphibia; order Anura; family Dendrobatidae; genus Phyllobates; species Phyllobates terribilis. The sequence continues at coordinate 127,373 of NW_027364641.1, read as the reverse complement.
TTACAATATTCATTGATTTTTGCCATTGAAAAACGTCCAGAAATGATTGAAGCTACTGACTGAATGAAAGGAGCTGGCATCTCACTCTCTTTGAATCTTCTTTATCATGCTAAGAGGAGCAGGAAAAAGCAAAAAATTTCAGAATTGCACCTTGCAATGCGGAGAAATTACTGTTTGTGCATTTACAATATTCATTGATTTTTGCCATTGAAAAACATGTTATTCATATACCAGAAATGTTTGAAACTCCTGACTGAATGAAAGGAGCTGGCACCTCACTCTCTTTGAATCTTCTTTATCATGCTAAGAGGAGCAGGAAAAAGCAAAAAATTTCAGAATTGCACCTTGCAATGCGGAGAAATTACTGTTTGTGCATTTACAATATTCATTGATTTTTGCCATTGAAAAACGTCCAGAAATGATTGTAGCTACTGACTGAATGAAAGGAGCTGGCATCTCACTCTCTTTGAATCTTCTTTATCATGCTAAGAGGAGCAGGAAAAAGCAAAAAATTTCAGAATTGCACCTTGCAATGCGGAGAAATTACTGTTTGTGCATTTACAATATTCATTGATTTTTGCCATTGAAAAATGTCCAGAAATGATTGAAGCTACTGACTGAATGAAAGGAGCTGGCATCTCACTCTCTTTGAATCTTCTTTATCATGCTAAGAGGAGCAGGAAAAAGCAAAAAATTTCAGAATTGCGCCTTGCAATGCGGAGAAATTACTGTTTGTGCATATACAAAATTCATTGATTTTTGCCATTGAAAAACATCATGTTATTCATATACCAGAAATGATTGAAGCTACTGACTGAAGGAAAGGAGCTGGCATCTCACTCTCTTTGAATCTTCTTTATCATGCTAAGAGGAGCAGGAAAAAGCAAAAAATTTCAGAATTGCACCTTGCAATGCGGAGAAATTACTGTTTGTGCATTTACAATATTCATTGATTTTTGCGATTGAAAAACATCATGTTATTCATATACCAGAAATGATTGAAGCTACTGACTGAATGAAAGGAGCTGGCATCTCACTCTCTTTGAATCTTCTTTATCATGCTAAGAGGAGCAGGAAAAAGCAAAAAATTTCAGAATTGCACCTTGCAATGCGGAGAAATTACAGTTTGTGCATTTACAATATTCATTGATTTTTGCCATTGAAAAACGTCCAGAAATGATTGAAGCTACTGACTGAATGAAAGGAGCTGGCATCTCACTCTCTTTGAATCTTCTTTATCATGCTAAGAGGAGCAGGAAAAAGCAAAAAATTTCAGAATTGCACCTTGCAATGCGGAGAAATTACTGTTTGTGCATTTACAATATTCATTGATTTTTGCCATTGAAAAACGTCCAGAAATGATTGAAGCTACTGACTGAATGAAAGGAGCTGGCATCTCACTCTCTTTGAATCTTCTTTATCATGCTAAGAGGAGCAGGAAAAAGCAAAAAATTTCAGAATTGCACCTTGCAATGCGGAGAAATTACTGTTTGTGCATTTACAATATTCATTGATTTTTGCCATTGAAAAATGTCCAGAAATGATTGAAGCTACTGACTGAATGAAAGGAGCTGGCATCTCACTCTCTTTGAATCTTCTTTATCATGCTAAGAGGAGCAGGAAAAAGCAAAAAATTTCAGAATTGCGCCTTGCAATGCGGAGAAATTACTGTTTGTGCATTTACAAAATTCATTGATTTTTGCCATTGAAAAACATCATGTTATTCATATACCAGAAATGATTGAAGCTACTGACTGAAGGAAAGGATCTGGCATCTCACTCTCTTTGAATCTTCTTTATCATGCTTAGAGGAGCAGGAAAAAGCAAAAAATTTCAGAATTGCACCTTGCAATGCGGAGAAATTACTGTTTGTGCATTTACAATATTCATTGATTTTTGCCATTGAAAAACGTCCAGAAATGATTGAAGCTACTGACTGAATGAAAGGAGCTGGCATCTCACTCTCTTTGAATCTTCTTTATCATGCTAAGAGGAGCAGGAAAAAGCAAAAAATTTCAGAATTGCACCTTGCAATGCGGAGAAATTACTGTTTGTGCATTTACAATATTCATTGATTTTTGCGATTGAAAAACATCGTTATTCATCTACCAGAAATGATTGAAGCTACTGACTGAATGAAAGGAGCTGGCATCTCACTCTCTTTGAATCTTCTTTATCATGCTAAGAGGAGCAGGAAAAAGTAAAAAATTTCAGAATTGCACCTTGCAATGCGGAGAAATTACTGTTTGTGCATTTACAATATTCATTGATTTTTGCCATTGAAAAACATCCAGAAATGATTGAAGCTACTGACTGAATGAAAGGAGCTGGCATCTCACTCTCTTTGAATCTTCTTTATCATGCTAAGAGGAGCAGGAAAAAGCAAAAAATTTCAGAATTGCACCTTGCAATGCGGAGAAATTACTGTTTGTGCATTTACAATAATCATTGATTTTTGCTATTGAAAAACATCATGTTATTCATATACCAGAAATGATTGAAGCTACTGACTGAATGAAAGGAGCTGGCATCTCACTCTCTTTGAATCTTCTTTATCATGCTAAGAGGAGCAGGAAAAAGCAAAAAATTTCAGAATTGCACCTTGCAATGCGGAGAAATTACAGTTTGTGCATTTACAATATTCATTGATTTTTGCCATTGAAAAACGTCCAGAAATGATTGAAGCTACTGACTGAATGAAAGGAGCTGGCATCTCACTCTCTTTGAATCTTCTTTATCATGCTAAGAGGAGCAGGAAAAAGCAAAAAATTTCAGAATTGCACCTTGCAATGCGGAGAAATTACTGTTTGTGCATTTACAATATTCATTGATTTTTGCCATTGAAAAATGTCCAGAAATGATTGAAGCTACTGACTGAATGAAAGGAGCTGGCATCTCACTCTCTTTGAATCTTCTTTATCATGCTAAGAGGAGCAGGAAAAAGCAAAAAATTTCAGAATTGCGCCTTGCAATGCGGAGAAATTACTGTTTGTGCATTTACAAAATTCATTGATTTTTGCCATTGAAAAACATCATGTTATTCATATACCAGAAATGATTGAAGCTACTGACTGAAGGAAAGGATCTGGCATCTCACTCTCTTTGAATCTTCTTTATCATGCTTAGAGGAGCAGGAAAAAGCAAAAAATTTCAGAATTGCACCTTGCAATGCGGAGAAATTACTGTTTGTGCATTTACAATATTCATTGATTTTTGCCATTGAAAAACGTCCAGAAATGATTGAAGCTACTGACTGAATGAAAGGAGCTGGCATCTCACTCTCTTTGAATCTTCTTTATCATGCTAAGAGGAGCAGGAAAAAGCAAAAAATTTCAGAATTGCACCTTGCAATGCGGAGAAATTACTGTTTGTGCATTTACAATATTCATTGATTTTTGCGATTGAAAAACATCATGTTATTCATATACCAGAAATGATTGAAGCTACTGACTGAATGAAAGGAGCTGGCATCTCACTCTCTTTGAATCTTCTTTATCATGCTAAGAGGAGCAGGAAAAAGTAAAAAATTTCAGAATTGCACCTTGCAATGCGGAGAAATTACTGTTTGTGCATTTACAATATTCAATGATTTTTGCCATTGAAAAACGTCCAGAAATGATTGAAGCTACTGACTGAATGAAATGAGCTGGCATCTCACTCTCTTTGAATCTTGTTTATCATGCTAAGAGGAGCAGGAAAAAGCAAAAAATTTCAGAATTGCACCTTGCAATGCGGAGAAATTACTGTTTGTGCATTTACAATATTCATTGATTTTTGCCATTGAAAAACGTCCAGAAATGATTGAAGCTACTGACTGAATGAAAGGAGCTGGCATCTCACTCTCTTTGAATCTTCTTTATCATGCTAAGAGGAGCAGGAAAAAGCAAAAAATTTCAGAATTGCACCTTGCAATGCGGAGAAATTACTGTTTGTGCATTTACAATATTCATTGATTTTTGCCATTGAAAAACATCATGTTATTCATATACCAGAAATGATTGAAGCTACTGACTGAATGAAAGGAGCTGGCATCTCACTCTCTTTGAATCTTCTTTATCATGCTAAGAGGAGCAGGAAAAAGTAAAAAATTTCAGAATTGCACCTTGCAATGCGGAGAAATTACTGTTTGTGCATTTATAATATTCAATGATTTTTGCCATTGAAAAACGTCCAGAAATGATTGAAGCTACTGACTGAACGAAAGGAGCTGGCATCTCACTCTCTTTGAATCTTCTTTATCATGCTAAGAGGAGCAGGAAAAAGCAAAAAATTTCAGAATTGCACCTTGCAATGCGGAGAAATTACTGTTTGTGCATTTACAATATTCATTGATTTTTGCCATTGAAAAACATCATGTTATTCATGTACCAGAAATGTTTGAAGCTACTGACTGAATGAAAGGAGCTGGCATCTCACTCTCTTTGAATCTTCTTTATCATGCTAAGAGGAGCAGGAAAAAGAAAAAAAATTTCAGAATTGCACATTGCAATGCGGAGAAATTACTGTTTGTGCATTTACAATATTCATTGATTTTTGCCATTGAAAAACGTCCAGAAATGATTGAAGCTACTGACTGAATGAAAGGAGCTGGCATCTCACTCTCTTTGAATCTTCTTTATCATGCTAAGAGGAGCAGGAAAAAGCAAAAAATTTCAGAATTGCACCTTGCAATGCGGAGAAATTACTGTTTGTGCATTTACAATATTCATTGATTTTTGCCATTGAAAAACGTCCAGAAATGATTGAAGCTACTGACTGAATGAAAGGAGCTGGCATCTCACTCTCTTTGAATCTTCTTTATCATGCTAAGAGGAGCAGGAAAAAGCAAAAAATTTCAGAATTGCACCTTGCAATGCGGAGAAATTACTGTTTGTGCATTTACAATATTCATTGATTTTTGCCATTGAAAAATGTCCAGAAATGATTGAAGCTACTGACTGAATGAAAGGAGCTGGCATCTCACTCTCTTTGAATCTTCTTTATCATGCTAAGAGGAGCAGGAAAAAGCAAAAAATTTCAGAATTGCGCCTTGCAATGCGGAGAAATTACTGTTTGTGCATTTACAAAATTCATTGATTTTTGCCATTGAAAAACATGTTATTCATATACCAGAAATGATTGAAGCTACTGACTGAAGGAAAGGATCTGGCATCTCACTCTCTTTGAATCTTCTTTATCATGCTAAGAGGAGCAGGAAAAAGCAAAAAATTTCAGAATTGCACCTTGCAATGCGGAGAAATTACTGTTTGTGCATTTACAATATTCATTGATTTTTGCCATTGAAAAACGTCCAGAAATGATTGAAGCTACTGACTGAATGAAAGGAGCTGGCATCTCACTCTCTTTGAATCTTCTTTATCATGCTAAGAGGAACAGGAAAAAGCAAAAAATTTCAGAATTGCACCTTGCAATGCGGAGAAATTACTGTTTGTGCATTTACAATATTCATTGATTTTTGCCATTGAAAAACGTCCAGAAATGATTGAAGCTACTGACTGAATGAAAGGAGCTGGCATCTCACTCTCTTTGAATCTTCTTTATCATGCTAAGAGGAGCAGGAAAAAGCAAAAAATTTCAGAATTGCACCTTGCAATGCGGAGAAATTACTGTTTGTGCATTTACAATATTCATTGATTTTTGCCATTGAAAAATGTCCAGAAATGATTGAAGCTACTGACTGAATGAAAGGAGCTGGCATCTCACTCTCTTTGAATCTTCTTTATCATGCTAAGAGGAGCAGGAAAAAGCAAAAAATTTCAGAATTGCACCTTGCAATGCGGAGAAATTACTGTTTGTGCATTTACAATATTCATTGATTTTTGCCATTGAAAAACGTCCAGAAATGATTGAAGCTACTGACTGAATGAAAGGAGGTGGCATCTCACTCTCTTTGAATCTTCTTTATCATGCTAAGAGGAGCAGGAAAAAGCAAAAAATTTCAGAATTGCACCTTGCAATCCGGAGAAATTACTGTTTGTGTATTTACAATATTCATTGATTTTTGCCATTGAAAAATGTCCAGAAATGATTGAAGCTACTGACTGAATGAAAGGAGCTGGCATCTCACTCTCTTTGAATGTTCTTTATCATGCTAAGAGGAGCAGGAAAAAGCAAAAAATTTCAGAATTGCGCCTTGCAATGCGGAGAAATTACTGTTTGTGCATTTACAAAATTCATTGATTTTTGCCATTGAAAAACATCATGTTATTCATATACCAGAAATGATTGAAGCTACTGACTGAAGGAAAGGATCTGGCATCTCACTCTCTTTGAATCTTCTTTATCATGCTAAGAGGAGCAGGAAAAAGCAAAAAATTTCAGAATTGCACCTTGCAATGCGGAGAAATTACTGTTTGTGCATTTACAATATTCATTGATTTTTGCCATTGAAAAACGTCCAGAAATGATTGAAGCTACTGACTGAATGAAAGGAGCTGGCATCTCACTCTCTTTGAATCTTCTTTATCATGCTAAGAGGAGCAGGAAAAAGCAAAAAATTTCAGAATTGCACCTTGCAATGCGGAGAAATTACTGTTTGTGCATTTACAATATTCATTGATTTTTGCGATTGAAAAACATCATGTTATTCATATACCAGAAATGATTGAAGCTACTGACTGAATGAAAGGAGCTGGCATCTCACTCTCTTGAATCTTCTTTATCATGCTAAGAGGAGCAGGAAAAAGTAAAAAATTTCAGAATTGCACCTTGCAATGCGGAGAAATTACTGTTTGTGCATTTACAATATTCAATGATTTTTGCCATTGAAAAACGTCCAGAAATGATTGAAGCTACTGACTGAATGAAAGGAGCTGGCATCTCACACTCTTTGAATCTTGTTTATCATGCTAAGAGGAGCAGGAAAAAGCAAAAAATTTCAGAATTGCACCTTGCAATGCGGAGAAATTACTGTTTGTGCATTTACAATATTCATTGATTTTTGCCATTGAAAAACGTCCAGAAATGATTGAAGCTACTGACTGAATGAAAGGAGCTGGCATCTCACTCTCTTTGAATCTTCTTTATCATGCTAAGAGGAGCAGGAAAAAGCAAAAAATTTCAGAATTGCACCTTGCAATGCGGAGAAATTACTGTTTGTGCATTTACAATATTCATTGATTTTTGCTATTGAAAAACATCATGTTATTCATATACCAGAAATGATTGAAGCTACTGACTGAATGAAAGGAGCTGGCATCTCACTCTCTTTGAATCTTCTTTATCATGCTAAGAGGAGCAGGAAAAAGCAAAAAATTTCAGAATTGCACCTTGCAATGCGGAGAAATTACAGTTTGTGCATTTACAATATTCATTGATTTTTGCCATTGAAAAACGTCCAGAAATGATTGAAGCTACTGACTGAATGAAAGGAGCTGGCATCTCACTCTCTTTGAATCTTCTTTATCATGCTAAGAGGAGCAGGAAAAAGCAAAAAATTTCAGAATTGCACCTTGCAATGCGGAGAAATTACTGTTTGTGCAGTTACAATATTCATTGATTTTTGCCATTGAAAAACGTCCAGAAATGATTGAAGGTACTGACTGAATGAAAGGAGCTGGCATCTCACTCTCTTTGAATCTTCTTTATCATGCTAAGAGGAGCAGGAAAAAGCAAAAAATTTCAGAATTGCACCTTGCAATGCGGAGAAATTACTGTTTGTGCATTTACAATATTCATTGATTTTTGCCATTGAAAAACGTCCAGAAATGATTGAAGCTACTGACTGAATGAAAGGAGCTGGCATCTCACTCTCTTTGAATCTTCTTTATCATGCTAAGAGGAGCGGGAAAAAGCAAAAAATTTCAGAATTGCACCTTGCAATGCGGAGAAATTACTGTTTGTGCATTTACAATATTCATTGATTTTTGCCATTGAAAAATGTCCAGAAATGATTGAAGCTACTGACTGAATGAAAGGAGCTGGCATCTCACTCTCTTTGAATCTTCTTTATCATGCTAAGAGGAGCAGGAAAAAGCAAAAAATTTCAGAATTGCGCCTTGCAATGCGGAGAAATTACTGTTTGTGCATTTACAAAATTCATTGATTTTTGCCATTGAAAAACATCATGTTATTCATATACCAGAAATGATTGAAGCTACTGACTGAAGGAAAGGATATGGCATCTCACTCTCTTTGAATCTTCTTTATCATGCTTAGAGGAGCAGGAAAAAGCAAAAAATTTCAGAATTGCACCTTGCAATGCGGAGAAATTACTGTTTGTGCATTTACAATATTCATTGATTTTTGCCATTGAAAAACGTCCAGAAATGATTGAAGCTACTGACTGAATGAAAGGAGCTGGCATCTCACTCTCTTTGAATCTTCTTTATCATGCTAAGAGGAGCAGGAAAAAGCAAAAAATTTCAGAATTGCACCTTGCAATGCGGAGAAATTACTGTTTGTGCATTTACAATATTCATTGATTTTTGCGATTGAAAAACATCATGTTATTCATATACCAGAAATGATTGAAGCTACTGACTGAATGAAAGGAGCTGGCATCTCACTCTCTTTGAATCTTCTTTATCATGCTAAGAGGAGCAGGAAAAAGTAAAAAATTTCAGAATTGCACCTTGCAATGCGGAGAAATTACTGTTTGTGCATTTACAATATTCATTGATTGTTGCCATTGAAAAACGTCCAGAAATGATTGAAGCTATTGACTGAATGAAAGGAGCTGGCATCTCACTCTCTTTGAATCTTCTTTATCATGCTAAGAGGAGCAGGAAAAAGCAAAAAATTTCAGAATTGCACCTTGCAATGCGGAGAAATTACTGTTTGTGCATTTACAATATTCATTGATTTTTGCTATTGAAAAACATCATGTTATTCATATACCAGAAATGATTGAAGCTACTGACTGAATGAAAGGAGCTGGCATCTCACTCTCTTTGAATCTTCTTTATCATGCTAAGAGGAGCAGGAAAAAGTAAAAAATTTCAGAATTGCACCTTGCAATGCGGAGAAATTACTGTTTGTGCATTTACAATATTCATTGATTGTTGCCATTGAAAAACGTCCAGAAATGATTGAAGCTATTGACTGAATGAAAGGAGCTGGCATCTCACTCTCTTTGAATCTTCTTTATCATGCTAAGAGGAGCAGGAAAAAGCAAAAAATTTCAGAATTGCACCTTGCAATGCGGAGAAATTACAGTTTGTGCATTTACAATATTCATTGATTTTTGCCATTGAAAAACGTCCAGAAATGATTGAAGCTACTGACTGAATGAAAGGAGCTGACATCTCACTCTCTTTGAATCTTCTTTATCATGCTAAGAGGAGCAGGAAAAAGCAAAAAATTTCAGAATTGCACCTTGCAATGCGGAGAAATTACTGTTTGTGCATTTACAATATTCATTGATTTTTGCCATTGAAAAAGGTCCAGAAATAATTGAAGGTACTGACTGAATGAAAGGAGCTGGCATCTCACTCTCTTTGAATCTTCTTTATCATGCTAAGAGGAGCAGGAAAAAGCAAAAAATTTCAGAATTGCGCCTTGCAATGCGGAGATATTACTGTTTGTGCATTTACAAAATTCATTGATTTTTGCCATTGAAAAACATCATGTTATTCATATACCAGAAATGATTGAAGCTACTGACTGAAGGAAAGGATCTGGCATCTCACTCTCTTTGAATCTTCTTTATCATGCTAAGAGGAGCAGGAAAAAGCAAAAAATTTCAGAATTGCACCTTGCAATGCGGAGAAATTACTGTTTGTGCATTTACAATATTCATTGATTTTTGCCATTGAAAAACGTCCAGAAATGATTGAAGCTACTGACTGAATGAAAGGAGCTGTCATCTCACTCTCTTTGAATCTTCTTTATCATGCTAAGAGGAGCAGGAAAAAGCAAAAAATTCAAGAATTGCACCTTGCAATGCGGAGAAATTACTGTTTGTGCATTTACAATATTCATTGATTTTTGCCATTGAAAAACATCCAGAAATGATTGAAGCTACTGACTGAATGAAAGGAGCTGGCATCTCACTCTCTTTGAATCTTCTTTATCATGCTAAGAGGAGCAGGAAAAAGCAAAAAATTTCAGAATTGCACCTTGCAATGCGGAGAAATTACTGTTTGTGCATTTACAATATTCATTGATTTTTGCCATTGAAAAATGTCCAGAAATGATTGAAGCTACTGACTGAATGAAAGGAGCTGGCATCTCACTCTCTTTGAATCTTCTTTATCATGCTAAGAGGAGCAGGAAAAAGCAAAAAATTTCAGAATTGCGCCTTGCAATGCGGAGAAATTACTGTTTGTGCATTTACAAAATTCATTGATTTTTGCCATTGAAAAACATCATGTTATTCATATACCAGAAATGATTGAAGCTACTGACTGAAGGAAAGGATCTGGCATCTCACTCTCTTTGAATCTTCTTTATCATGCTAAGAGGAGCAGGAAAAAGCAAAAAATTTCAGAATTGCACCTTGCAATGCGGAGAAATTACTGTTTGTGCATTTACAATATTCATTGATTTTTGCCATTGAAAAACGTCCAGAAATGATTGAAGCTACTGACTGAATGAAAGGAGCTGGCATCTCACTCTCTTTGAATCTTCTTTATCATGCTAAGAGGAGCAGGAAAAAGCAAAAAATTTCAGAATTGCACCTTGCAATGCGGAGAAATTACTGTTTGTGCATTTACAATATTCATTGATTTTTGCGATTGAAAAACATCATGTTATTCATATACCAGAAATGATTGAAGCTACTGACTGAATGAAAGGAGCTGGCATCTCACTCTCTTTGAATCTTCTTTATCATGCTAAGAGGAGCAGGAAAAAGTAAAAAATTTCAGAATTGCACCTTGCAATGCGGAGAAATTACTGTTTGTGCATTTACAATATTCAATGATTTTTGCCATTGAAAAACGTCCAGAAATGATTGAAGCTACTGACTGAATGAAAGGAGCTGGCATCTCACTCTCTTTGAATCTTGTTTATCATGCTAAGAGGAGCAGGAAAAAGCAAAAAATTTCAGAATTGCACCTTGCAATGCGGAGAAATTACTGTTTGTGCATTTACAATATTCATTGATTTTTGCCATTGAAAAACGTCCAGAAATGATTGAAGCTACTGACTGAATGAAAGGAGCTGGCATCTCACTCTCTTTGAATCTTCTTTATCATGCTAAGAGGAGCAGGAAAAAGCAAAAAATTTCAGAATTGCACCTTGCAATGCGGAGAAATTACAGTTTGTGCATTTACAATATTCATTGATTTTTGCCATTGAAAAACGTCCAGAAATGATTGAAGCTACTGACTGAATGAAAGGAGCTGGCATCTCACTCTCTTTGAATCTTCTTTATCATGCTAAGAGGAGCAGGAAAAAGCAAAAAATTTCAGAATTGCACCTTGCAATGCGGAGAAATTACTGTTTGTGCATTTACAATATTCATTGATTTTTGCCATTGAAAAACGTCCAGAAATGATTGAAGGTACTGACTGAATGAAAGGAGCTGGCATCTCACTCTCTTTGAATCTTCTTTATCATGCTAAGAGGAGCAGGAAAAAGCAAAAAATTTCAGAATTGCACCTTGCAATGCGGAGAAATTACTGTTTGTGCATTTACAATATTCATTGATTTTTGCCATTGAAAAACGTCCAGAAATGATTGAAGATACTGACTGAATGAAAGGAGCTGGCATCTCACTCTCTTTGAATCTTCTTTATCATGCTAAGAGGAGCAGGAAAAAGAAAAAATTTCAGAATTGCGCCTTGCAATGCGGAGAAATTACTGTTTGTGCATTTACAAAATTCATTGATTTTTGCCATTGAAAAACATCATGTTATTCATATACCAGAAATGATTGAAGCTACTGACTGAAGGAAAGGATATGGCATCTCACTCTCTTTGAATCTTCTTTATCATGCTTAGAGGAGCAGGAAAAAGCAAAAAATTTCAGAATTGCACCTTGCAATGCGGAGAAATTACTGTTTGTGCATTTACAATATTCATTGATTTTTGCCATTGAAAAACGTCCAGAAATGATTGAAGCTACTGACTGAATGAAAGGAGCTGGCATCTCACTCTCTTTGAATCTTCTTTATCATGCTAAGAGGAGCAGGAAAAAGCAAAAAATTTCAGAATTGCACCTTGCAATGCGGAGAAATTACTGTTTGTGCATTTACAATATTCATTGATTTTTGCGATTGAAAAACATCATGTTATTCATATACAGGAAATGATTGAAGCTACTGACTGAATGAAAGGAGCTGGCATCTCACTCTCTTTGAATCTTCTTTATCATGCTAAGAGGAGCAGGAAAAAGTAAAAAATTTCAGAATTGCACCTTGCAATGCGGAGAAATTACTGTTTGTGCATTTACAATATTCATTGATTTTTGCCATTGAAAAACGTCCAGAAATGATTGAAGCTACTGACTGAATGAAAGGAGCTGGCATCTCACTCTCTTTGAATCTTCTTTATCATGCTAAGAGGAGCAGGAAAAAGCAAAAAATTTCAGAATTGCACCTTGCAATGCGGAGAAATTACTGTTTGTGCATTTACAATATTCATTGATTTTTGCTATTGAAAAACATCATGTTATTCATATACCAGAAATGATTGAAGCTACTGACTGAATGAAAGGAGCTGGCATCTCACTCTCTTTGAATCTTCTTTATCATGCTAAGAGGAGCAGGAAAAAGCAAAAAATTTCAGAATTGCACCTTGCAATGCGGAGAAATTACAGTTTGTGCATTTACAATATTCATTGATTTTTGCCATTGAAAAACGTCCAGAAATGATTGAAGCTACTGACTGAATGAAAGGAGCTGGCATCTCACTCTCTTTGAATCTTCTTTATCATGCTAAGAGGAGCAGGAAAAAGCAAAAAATTTCAGAATTGCACCTTGCAATGCGGAGAAATTACTGTTTGTGCATTTACAATATTCATTGATTTTTGCCATTGAAAAAGGTCCAGAAATAATTGAAGGTACTGACTGAATGAAAGGAGCTGGCATCTCACTCTCTTTGAATCTTCTTTATCATGCTAAGAGGAGCAGGAAAAAGCAAAAAATTTCAGAATTGCACCTTGCAATGCGGAGAAATTACTGTTTGTGCATTTACAATATTCATTGATTTTTGCCATTGAAAAACGTCCAGAAATGATTGAAGCTACTGACTGAATGAAAGGAGCTGGCATCTCACTCTCTTTGAATCTTCTTTATCATGCTAAGAGGAGCAGGAAAAAGCAAAAAATTTCAGAATTGCACCTTGCAATGCGGAGAAATTACTGTTTGTGCATTTACAATATTCATTGATTTTTGCCATTGAAAAATGTCCAGAAATGATTGAAGCTACTGACTGAATGAAAGGAGCTGGCATCTCACTCTCTTTGAATCTTCTTTATCATGCTAAGAGGAGCAGGAAAAAGCAAAAAATTTCAGAATTGCGCCTTGCAATGCGGAGAAATTACTGTTTGTGCATTTACAAAATTCATTGATTTTTGCCATTGAAAAACATCATGTTATTCATATACCAGAAATGATTGAAGCTACTGACTGAAGGAAAGGATCTGGCATCTCACTTTCTTTGAATCTTCTTTATCATGCTTAGAGGAGCAGGAAAAAGCAAAAAATTTCAGAATTGCACCTTGCAATGCGGAGAAATTACTGTTTGTGCATTTACAATATTCATTGATTTTTGCCATTGAAAAACGTCCAGAAATGATTGAAGCTACTGACTGAATGAAAGGAGCTGGCATCTCACTCTCTTTGAATCTTCTTTATCATGCTAAGAGGAGCAGGAAAAAGCAAAAAATTTCAGAATTGCACCTTGCAATGCGGAGAAATTACTGTTTGTGCATTTACAATATTCATTGATTTTTGCGATTGAAAAACATCATGTTATTCATATACCAGAAATGATTGAAGCTACTGACTGAATGAAAGGAGCTGGCATCTCACTCTCTTTGAATCTTCTTTATCATGCTAAGAGGAGCAGGAAAAAGTAAAAAATTTCAGAATTGCACCTTGCGATGCGGAGAAATTACTGTTTGTGCATTTACAATATTCAATGATTTTTGCCATTGAAAAACGTCCAGAAATGATTGAAGCTACTGACTGAATGAAAGGAGCTGGCATCTCACTCTCTTTGAATCTTGTTTATCATGCTAAGAGGAGCAGGAAAAAGCAAAAAATTTCAGAATTGCACCTTGCAATGCGGAGAAATTACTGTTTGTGCATTTACAATATTCATTGATTTTTGCCATTGAAAAACGTCCAGAAATGATTGAAGCTACTGACTGAATGAAAGGAGCTGGCATCTCACTCTCTTTGAATCTTCTTTATCATGCTAAGAGGAGCAGGAAAAAGCAAAAAATTTCAGAATTGCACCTTGCAATGCGGAGAAATTACTGTTTGTGCATTTACAATATTCATTGATTTTTGCCATTGAAAAACATCATGTTATTCATATACCAGAAATGATTGAAGCTACTGACTGAATGAAAGGAGCTGGCATCTCACTCTCTTTGAATCTTCTTTATCATGCTAAGAGGAGCAGGAAAAAGTAAAAAATTTCAGAATTGCACCTTGCAATGCGGAGAAATTACTGTTTGTGCATTTATAATATTCAATGATTTTTGCCATTGAAAAACGTCCAGAAATGATTGAAGCTACTGACTGAACGAAAGGAGCTGGCATCTCACTCTCTTTGAATCTTCTTTATCATGCTAAGAGGAGCAGGAAAAAGCAAAAAATTTCAGAATTGCACCTTGCAATGCGGAGAAATTACTGTTTGTGCATTTACAATATTCATTGATTTTTGCCATTGAAAAACATCATGTTATTCATGTACCAGAAATGTTTGAAGCTACTGACTGAATGAAAGGAGCTGGCATCTCACTCTCTTTGAATCTTCTTTATCATGCTAAGAGGAGCAGGAAAAAGCAAAAAATTTCAGAATTGCACATTGCAATGCGGAGAAATTACTGTTTGTGCATTTACAATATTCATTGATTTTTGCCATTGAAAAACGTCCAGAAATGATTGAAGCTACTGACTGAATGAAAGGAGCTGGCATCTCACTCTCTTTGAATCTTCTTTATCATGCTAAGAAGAGCAGGAAAAAGCAAAAAATTTCAGAATTGCACCTTGCAATGCGGAGAAATTACTGTTTGTGCATTTACAATATTCATTGATTTTTGCCATTGAAAAACGTCCAGAAATGATTGAAGCTACTGACTGAATGAAAGGAGCTGGCATCTCACTCTCTTTGAATCTTCTTTATCATGCTAAGAGGAGCAGGAAAAAGCAAAAAATTTCAGAATTGCACCTTGCAATGCGGAGAAATTACTGTTTGTGCATTTACAATATTCATTGATTTTTGCCATTGAAAAATGTCCAGAAATGATTGAAGCTACTGACTGAATGAAAGGAGCTGGCATCTCACTCTCTTTGAATCTTCTTTATCATGCTAAGAGGAGCAGGAAAAAGCAAAAAATTTCAGAATTGCGCCTTGCAATGCGGAGAAATTACTGTTTGTGCATTTACAAAATTCATTGATTTTTGCCATTGAAAAACATCATGTTATTCATATACCAGAAATGATTGAAGCTACTGACTGAAGGAAAGGATCTGGCATCTCACTCTCTTTGAATCTTCTTTATCATGCTAAGAGGAGCAGGAAAAAGCAAAAAATTTCAGAATTGCACCTTGCAATGCGGAGAAATTACTGTTTGTGCATTTACAATATTCATTGATTTTTGCCATTGAAAAACGTCCAGAAATGATTGAAGCTACTGACTGAATGAAAGGAGCTGGCATCTCACTCTCTTTGAATCTTCTTTATCATGCTAAGAGGAGCAGGAAAAAGCAAAAAATTTCAGAATTGCACGTTGCAATGCGGAGAAATTACTGTTTGTGCATTTACAATATTCATTGATTTTTGCCATTGAAAAACGTCCAGAAATGATTGAAGCTACTGACTGAATGAAAGGAGCTGGCATCTCACTCTCTTTGAATCTTCTTTATCATGCTAAGAGGAGCATGAAAAGACAAAAAATTTCAGAATTGCACCTTGCAATGCGGAGAAATTACTGTTTGTGCATTTACAATATTCATTGATTTTTGCCATTGAAAAATGTCCAGAAATGATTGAAGCTACTGACTGAATGAAAGGAGCTGGCATCTCACTCTCTTTGAATCTTCTTTATCATGCTAAGAGGAGCAGGAAAAAGCAAAAAATTTCAGAATTGCGCCTTGCAATGCGGAGAAATTACTGTTTGTGCATTTACAAAATTCATTGATTTTTGCCATTGAAAAACATCATGTTATTCATATACCAGAAATGATTGAAGCTACTGACTGAAGGAAAGGATCTGGCATCTCACTCTCTTTGAATCTTCTTTATCATGCTAAGAGGAGCAGGAAAAAGCAAAAAGTTTCAGAATTGCACCTTGCAATGCGGAGAAATTACTGTTTGTGCATTTACAATATTCATTGGTTTTTGCCATTGAAAAACGTCCAGAAATGATTGAAGCTACTGACTGAATGAAAGGAGCTGGCATCTCACTCTCTTTGAATCTTCTTTATCATGCTAAGAGGAGCAGGAAAAAGCAAAAAATTTCAGAATTGCACCTTGCAATGCGGAGAAATTACTGTTTGTGCATTTACAATATTCATTGATTTTTGCGATTGAAAAACATCATGTTATTCATATACCAGAAATGATTGAAGCTACTGACTGAATGAAAGGAGCTGGCATCTCACTCTCTTTGAATCTTCTTTATCATGCTAAGAGGAGCAGGAAAAAGTAAAAAATTTCAGAATTGCACCTTGCAATGCGGAGAAATTACTGATTGTGCATTTACAATATTCAATGATTTTTGCCATTGAAAAACGTCCAGAAATGATTAAAGCTACTGACTGAATGAAAGGAGCTGGCATCTCACTCTCTTTGAATCTTCTTTATCATGCTAAGAGGAGCAGGAAAAAGCAAAAAATTTCAGAATTGCACCTTGCAATGCGGAGAAATTACTGTTTGTGCATTTATAATATTCAATGATTTTTGCCATTGAAAAACGTCCAGAAATGATTGAAGCTACTGACTGAACGAAAGGAGCTGGCATCTCACTCTCTTTGAATCTTCTTTATCATGCTAAGAGGAGCAGGAAAAAGCAAAAAATTTCAGAATTGCACCTTGCAATGCGGAGAAATTACTGTTTGTGCATTTACAATATTCATTGATTTTTGCCATTGAAAAACATCATGTTATTCATGTACCAGAAATGTTTGAAGCTACTGACTGAATGAAAGGAGCTGGCATCTCACTCTCTTTGAATCTTCTTTATCATGCTAAGAGGAGCAGGAAAAAGCAAAAAATTTCAGAATTGCACATTGCAATGCGGAGAAATTACTGTTTGTGCATTTACAATATTCATTGATTTTTGCCATTGAAAAACGACCAGAAATGATTGAAGCTACTGACTGAATGAAAGGAGCTGGCATCTCACTCTCTTTGAATCTTCTTTATCATGCTAAGAAGAGCAGGAAAAAGCAAAAAATTTCAGAATTGCACCTTGCAATGCGGAGAAATTACTGTTTGTGCATTTACAATATTCATTGATTTTTGCCATTGAAAAACGTCCAGAAATGATTGAAGCTACTGACTGAATGAAAGGAGCTGGCATCTCACTCTCTTTGAATCTTCTTTATCATGCTAAGAGGAGCAGGAAAAGGCAAAAAATTTCAGAATTGCACCTTGCAATGCGGAGAAATTACTGTTTGTGCATTTACAATATTCATTGATTTTTGCCATTGAAAAATGTCCAGAAATGATTGAAGCTACTGACTGAATGAAAGGAGCTGGCATCTCACTCTCTTTGAATCTTCTTTATCATGCTAAGAGGAGCAGGAAAAAGCAAAAAATTTCAGAATTGCGCCTTGCAATGCGGAGAAATTACTGTTTGTGCATTTACAAAATTCATTGATTTTTGCCATTGAAAAACATCATGTTATTCATATACCAGAAATGATTGAAGCTACTGACTGAAGGAAAGGATCTGGCATCTCACTCTCTTTGAATCTTCTTTATCATGCTAAGAGGAGCAGGAAAAAGCAAAAAGTTTCAGAATTGCACCTTGCAATGCGGAGAAATTACTGTTTGTGCATTTACAATATTCATTGGTTTTTGCCATTGAAAAACGTCCAGAAATGATTGAAGCTACTGACTGAATGAAAGGAGCTGGCATCTCACTCTCTTTGAATCTTCTTTATCATGCTAAGAGGAGCAGGAAAAAGCAAAAAATTTCAGAATTGCACCTTGCAATGCGGAGAAATTACTGTTTGTGCATTTACAATATTCATTGATTTTTGCGATTGAAAAACATCATGTTATTCATATACCAGAAATGATTGAAGCTACTGACTGAATGAAAGGAGCTGGCATCTCACTCTCTTTGAATCTTCTTTATCATGCTAAGAGGAGCAGGAAAAAGTAAAAAATTTCAGAATTGCACCTTGCAATGCGGAGAAATTACTGATTGTGCATTTACAATATTCAATGATTTTTGCCATTGAAAAACGTCCAGAAATGATTAAAGCTACTGACTGAATGAAAGGAGCTGGCATCTCACTCTCTTTGAATCTTCTTTATCATGCTAAGAGGAGCAGGAAAAAGCAAAAAATTTCAGAATTGCACCTTGCAATGCGGAGAAATTACTGTTTGTGCATTTACAATATTCATTGATTTTTGCTATTGAAAAACATCATGTTATTCATATACCAGAAATGATTGAAGCTACTGACTGAATGAAAGGAGCTGGCATCTCACTCTCTTTGAATCTTCTTTATCATGCTAAGAGGAGCAGGAAAAAGCAAAAAATTTCAGAATTGCACCTTGCAATGCGGAGAAATTACAGTTTGTGCATTTACAATATTCATTGATTTTTGCCATTGACAAACGTCCAGAAATGATTGAAGCTACTGACTGAATGAAAGGAGCTGGCATCTCACTCTCTTTGAATCTTCTTTATCATGCTAAGAGGAGCAGGAAAAAGCAAAAAATTTCAGAATTGCACCTTGCAATGCGGAGAAATTACTGTTTGTGCATTTACAATATTCATTGATTTTTGCCATTGAAAAACGTCCAGAAATGATTGAAGGTACTGACTGAATGAAAGGAGCTGGCATCTCACTCTCTTTGAATCTTCTTTATCATGCTAAGAGGAGCAGGAAAAAGCAAAAAATTTCAGAATTGCACCTTGCAATGCGGAGAAATTACTGTTTGTGCATTTACAATATTCATTGATTTTTGCGATTGAAAAACATGATGTTATTCATATACCAGAAATGATTGAAGCTACTGACTGAATGAAAGGAGCTGGCATCTCACTCTCTTTGAATCTTCTTTATCATGCTTAGAGGAGCAGGAAAAAGCAAAGAATTTCAGAATTGCACCTTGCAATGCGGAGAAATTACTGTTTGTGCATTTACAATATTCATTGATTTTTGCCATTGAAAAACGTCCAGAAATGATTGAAGCTACTGACTGAATGAAAGGAGCTGGCATCTCACTCTCTTTGAATCTTCTTTATCATGCTAAGAGGAGCAGGAAAAAGCAAAAAATTTCAGAATTGCACCTTGCAATGCGGAGAAATTACTGTTTGTGCATTTACAATATTCATTGATTTTTGCGATTGAAAAACATCATGTTATTCATATACCAGAAATGATTGAAGCTACTGACTGAATGAAAGGAGCTGGCATCTCACTCTCTTTGAATCTTCTTTATCATGCTAAGAGGAGCAGGAAAAAGTAAAAAATTTCAGAATTGCACCTTGCAATGCGGAGAAATTACTGTTTGTGCATTTACAATATTCATTGATTTTTGCCATTGAAAAACGTCCAGAAATGATTGAAGGTACTGACTGAATGAAAGGAGCTGGCATCTCACTCTCTTTGAATCTTCTTTATCATGCTAAGAGGAGCAGGAAAAAGCAAAAAATTTCAGAATTGCACCTTGCAATGCGGAGAAATTACTGTTTGTGCATTTACAATATTCATTGATTTTTGCGATTGAAAAACATCATGTTATTCATATACCAGAAATGATTGAAGCTACTGACTGAATGAAAGGAGCTGGCATCTCACTCTCTTTGAATCTTCTTTATCATGCTAAGAGGAGCAGGAAAAAGTAAAAAATTTCAGAATTGCACCTTGCAATGCGGAGAAATTACTGTTTGTGCATTTACAATATTCAATGATTTTTGCCATTGAAAAACGTCCAGAAATGATTGAAGCTACTGACTGAATGAAAGGAGCTGGCATCTCACTCTCTTTGAATCTTCTTTACCATGCTAAGAGGAGCAGGAAAAAGTAAAAAATTTCAGAATTGCACCTTGCAATGCGGAGAAATTACTGTTTGTGCATTTATAATATTCAATGATTTTTGCCATTGAAAAACGTCCAGAAATGATTGAAGCTACTGACTGAACGAAAGGAGCTGGCATCTCACTCTCTTTGAATCTTCCTTATCATGCTAAGAGGAGCAGGAAAGAGCAAAAAATTTCAGAATTGCACCTTGCAATGCGGAGAAATTACTGTTTGTGCATTTACAATATTCATTGATTTTTGCCATTGAAAAACATCATGTTATTCATGTACCAGAAATGTTTGAAGCTACTGACTGAATGAAAGGAGCTGGCATCTCACTCTCTTTGAATCTTCTTTATCATGCTAAGAGGAGCAGGAAAAAGCAAAAAATTTCAGAATTGCACATTGCAATGCGGAGAAATTACTGTTTGTGCATTTACAATATTCATTGATTTTTGCCATTGAAAAACGTCCAGAAATGATTGAAGCTACTGACTGAATGAAAGGAGCTGGCATCTCACTCTCTTAGAATCTTCTTTATCATGCTAAGAGGAGCAGGAAAAAGCAAAAAATTTCAGAATTGCACATTGCAATGCGGAGAAATTACTGTTTGTGCATTTACAATATTCATTGATTTTTGCCATTGAAAAACGTCCAGAAATGATTGAAGCTACTGACTGAATGAAAGGAGCTGGCATCTCACTCTCTTTGAATCTTCTTTATCATGCTAAGAGGAGCAGGAAAAAGCAAAAAATTTCAGAATTGCACCTTGCAATGCGGAGAAATTACTGTTTGTGCATTTACAATATTCATTGATTTTTGCCATTGAAAAATGTCCAGAAATGATTGAAGCTACTGACTGAATGAAAGGAGCTGGCATCTCACTCTCTTTGAATCTTCTTTATCATGCTAAGAGGAGCAGGAAAAAGCAAAAAATTTCAGAATTGCGCCTTGCAATGCGGAGAAATTACTGTTTGTGCATTTACAAAATTCATTGATTTTTGCCATTGAAAAACATCATGTTATTCATATACCAGAAATGATTGAAGCTACTGACTGAAGGAAAGGATCTGGCATCTCACTCTCTTTGAATCTTCTTTATCATGCTAAGAGGAGCAGGAAAAAGCAAAAAGTTTCAGAATTGCACCTTGCAATGCGGAGAAATTACTGTTTGTGCATTTACAATATTCATTGGTTTTTGCCATTGAAAAACGTCCAGAAATGATTGAAGCTACTGACTGAATGAAAGGAGCTGGCATCTCACTCTCTTTGAATCTTCTTTATCATGCTAAGAGGAGCAGGAAAAAGCAAAAAATTTCAGAATTGCACCTTGCAATGCGGAGAAATTACTGTTTGTGCATTTACAATATTCATTGATTTTTGCGATTGAAAAACATCATGTTATTCATATACCAGAAATGATTGAAGCTACTGACTGAATGAAAGGAGCTGGCATCTCACTCTCTTTGAATCTTCTTTATCATGCTAAGAGGAGCAGGAAAAAGTAAAAAATTTCAGAATTGCACCTTGCAATGCGGAGAAATTACTGATTGTGCATTTACAATATTCAATGATTTTTGCCATTGAAAAACGTCCAGAAATGATTAAAGCTACTGACTGAATGAAAGGAGCTGGCATCTCACTCTCTTTGAATCTTCTTTATCATGCTAAGAGGAGCAGGAAAAAGCAAAAAATTTCAGAATTGCACCTTGCAATGCGGAGAAATTACTGTTTGTGCATTTACAATATTCATTGATTTTTGCCATTGAAAAACGTCCAGAAATGATTGAAGCTACTGACTGAATGAAAGGAGCTGGCATCTCACTCTCTTTGAATCTTCTTTATCATGCAAAGAGGAGCAGGAAAAAGCAAAAAATTTCAGAATTGCACCTTGCAATGCGGAGAAATTACTGTTTGTGCATTTACAATATTCATTGATTTTTGCCATTGAAAAACATCATGTTATTCATATACCAGAAATGATTGAAGCTACTGACTGAATGAAAGGAGCTGGCATCTCACTCTCTTTGAATCTTCTTTATCATGCTAAGAGGAGCAGGAAAAAGTAAAAAATTTCAGAATTGCGCCTTGCAATGCGGAGAAATTACTGTTTGTGCATTTACAAAATTCATTGATTTTTGCCATTGAAAAACATCATGTTATTCATATACCAGAAATGATTGAAGCTACTGACTGAAGGAAAGGATCTGGCATCTCACTCTCTTTGAATCTTCTTTATCATGCTTAGAGGAGCAGGAAAAAGCAAAGAATTTCAGAATTGCACCTTGCAATGCGGAGAAATTACTGTTTGTGCATTTACAATATTCATTGATTTTTGCCATTGAAAAACGTCCAGAAATGATTGAAGCTACTGACTGAATGAAAGGAGCTGGCATCTCACTCTCTTTGAATCTTCTTTATCATGCTAAGAGGAGCAGGAAAAAGCAAAAAATTTCAGAATTGCACCTTGCAATGCGGAGAAATTACTGTTTGTGCATTTACAATATTCATTGATTTTTGCGATTGAAAAACATCATGTTATTCATTTACCAGAAATGATTGAAGCTACTGACTGAATGAAAGGAGCTGGCATCTCACTCTCTTTGAATCTTCTTTATCATGCTAAGAGGAGCAGGAAAAAGTAAAAAATTTCAGAATTGCACCTTGCAATGCGGAGAAATTACTGTTTATGCATTTACAATATTCATTGATTTTTGCCATTGAAAAACGTCCAGAAATGATTGAAGCTACTGACTGAATGAAAGGAGCTGGCATCTCACTCTCTTTGAATCTTCTTTATCATGCTAAGAGGAGCAGGAAAAAGCAAAAAATTTCAGAATTGCACCTTGCAATGCGGAGAAATTACTGTTTGTGCATTTACAATATTCATTGATTTTTGCTATTGAAAAACATCATGTTATTCATATACCAGAAATGATTGAAGCTACTGACTGAATGAAAGGAGCTGGCATCTCACTCTCTTTGAATCTTCTTTATCATGCTAAGAGGAGCAGGAAAAAGCAAAAAATTTCAGAATTGCACCTTGCAATGCGGAGAAATTACAGTTTGTGCATTTACAATATTCATTGATTTTTGCCATTGAAAAACGTCCAGAAATGATTGAAGCTACTGACTGAATGAAAGGAGCTGGCATCTCACTCTCTTTGAATCTTCTTTATCATGCTAAGAGGAGCAGGAAAAAGCAAAAAATTTCAGAATTGCACCTTGCAATGCGGAGAAATTACTGTTTGTGCATTTACAATATTCATTGATTTTTGCCATTGAAAAACGTCCAGAAATGATTGAAGGTACTGACTGAATGAAAGGAGCTGGCATCTCACTCTCTTTGAATCTTCTTTATCATGCTAAGAGGAGCAGGAAAAAGCAAAAAATTTCAGAATTGCACCTTGCAATGCGGAGAAATTACTGTTTGTGCATTTACAATATTCATTGATTTTTGCGATTGAAAAACATCATGTTATTCATATACCAGAAATGATTGAAGCTACTGACTGAATGAAAGGAGCTGGCATCTCACTCTCTTTGAATCTTCTTTATCATGCTTAGAGGAGCAGGAAAAAGCAAAGAATTTCAGAATTGCACCTTGCAATGCGGAGAAATTACTGTTTGTGCATTTACAATATTCATTGATTTTTGCCATTGAAAAACGTCCAGAAATGATTGAAGCTACTGACTGAATGAAAGGAGCTGGCATCTCACTCTCTTTGAATCTTCTTTATCATGCTAAGAGGAGCAGGAAAAAGTAAAAAATTTCAGAATTGCACCTTGCAATGCGGAGAAATTACTGTTTGTGCATTTACAATATTCATTGATTTTTGCCATTGAAAAACGTCCAGAAATGATTGAAGCTACTGACTGAATGAAAGGAGCTGGCATCTCACTCTCTTTGAATCTTCTTTATCATGCTAAGAGGAGCAGGAAAAAGCAAAAAATTTCAGAATTGCACCTTGCAATGCGGAGAAATTACTGTTTGTGCATTTACAATATTCATTGATTTTTGCTATTGAAAAACATCATGTTATTCATATACCAGAAATGATTGAAGCTACTGACTGAATGAAAGGAGCTGGCATCTCACTCTCTTTGAATCTTCTTTATCATGCTAAGAGGAGCAGGAAAAAGCAAAAAATTTCAGAATTGCACCTTGCAATGCGGAGAAATTACAGTTTGTGCATTTACAATATTCATTGATTTTTGCCATTGAAAAACGTCCAGAAATGATTGAAGCTACTGACTGAATGAAAGGAGCTGGCATCTCACTCTCTTTGAATCTTCTTTATCATGCTAAGAGGAGCAGGAAAAAGCAAAAAATTTCAGAATTGCACCTTGCAATGCGGAGAAATTACTGTTTGTGCATTTACAATATTCTTTGATTTTTGCCATTGAAAAACGTCCAGAAATGATTGAAGGTACTGACTGAATGAAAGGAGCTGGCATCTCACTCTCTTTGAATCTTCTTTATCATGCTAAGAGGAGCAGGAAAAAGCAAAAAATTTCAGAATTGCACCTTGCAGTGCGGAGAAATTACTGTTTGTGCATTTACAATATTCATTGATTTTTGCGATTGAAAAACATCATGTTATTCATATACCAGAAATGATTGAAGCTACTGACTGAATGAAAGGAGCTGGCATCTCACTCTCTTTGAATCTTCTTTATCATGCTAAGAGGAGCAGGAAAAAGTAAAAAATTTCAGAATTGCACCTTGGAATGCGGAGAAATTACTGTTTGTGCATTTACAATATTCAATGATTTTTGCCATTGAAAAACGTCCAGAAATGATTGAAGCTACTGACTGAATGAAAGGAGCTGGCATCTCACTCTCTTTGAATCTTGTTTATCATGCTAAGAGGAGCAGGAAAAAGCAAAAAATTTCAGAATTGCACCTTGCAATGCGGAGAAATTACTGTTTGTGCATTTACAATATTCATTGATTTTTGCCATTGAAAAACGTCCAGAAATGATTGAAGCTACTGACTGAATGAAAGGAGCTGGCATCTCACTCTCTTTGAATCTTCTTTATCATGCTAAGAGGAGCAGGAAAAAGCAAAAAATTTCAGAATTGCACCTTGCAATGCGGAGAAATTACTGTTTGTGCATTTACAATATTCATTGATTTTTGCCATTGAAAAACATCATGTTATTCATATACCAGAAATGATTGAAGCTACTGACTGAATGAAAGGAGCTGGCATCTCACTCTCTTTGAATCTTCTTTATCATGCTAAGAGGAGCAGGAAAAAGTAAAAAATTTCAGAATTGCACCTTGCAATGCGGAGAAATTACTGTTTGTGCATTTATAATATTCAATGATTTTTGCCATTGAAAAACGTCCAGAAATGATTGAAGCTACTGACTGAACGAAAGGAGCTGGCATCTCACTCTCTTTGAATCTTCTTTATCATGCTAAGAGGAGCAGGAAAAAGCAAAAAATTTCAGAATTGCACCTTGCAATGCGGAGAAATTACTGTTTGTGCATTTACAATATTCATTGATTTTTGCCATTGAAAAACATCATGTTATTCATGTACCAGAAATGTTTGAAGCTACTGACTGAATGAAAGGAGCTGGCATCTCACTCTCTTTGAATCTTCTTTATCATGCTAAGAGGAGCAGGAAAAAGCAAAAAATTTCAGAATTGCACATTGCAATGCGGAGAAATTACTGTTTGTGCATTTACAATATTCATTGATTTTTGCCATTGAAAAACGTCCAGAAATGATTGAAGCTACTGACTGAATGAAAGGAGCTGGCATCTCACTCTCTTTGAATCTTCTTTATCATGCTGAGGAGCAGGAAAAAGCAAAAAATTTCAGAATTGCACCTTGCAATGCGGAGAAATTACTGTTTGTGCATTTACAATATTCATTGATTTTTGCCATTGAAAAACGTCCAGAAATGATTGAAGCTACTGACTGAATGAAAGGAGCTGGCAACTCACTCTCTTTGAATCTTCTTTATCATGCTAAGAGGAGCAGGAAAAAGCAAAAAATTTCAGAATTGCACCTTGCAATGCGGAGAAATTACTGTTTGTGCATTTACAATATTCATTGATTTTTGCCATTGAAAAATGTCCAGAAATGATTGAAGCTACTGACTGAATGAAAGGAGCTGGCATCTCACTCTCTTTGAATCTTCTTTATCATGCTAAGAGGAGCAGGAAAAAGCAAAAAATTTCAGAATTGCGCCTTGCAATGCGGAGAAATTACTGTTTGTGCATTTACAAAATTCATTGATTTTTGCCATTGAAAAACATCATGTTATTCATATACCAGAAATGATTGAAGCTACTGACTGAAGGAAAGGATCTGGCATCTCACGCTCTTTGAATCTTCTTTATCATGCTAAGAGGAGCAGGAAAAAGCAAAAAATTTCAGAATTGCACCTTGCAATGCGGAGAAATTACTGTTTGTGCATTTACAATATTCATTGATTTTTGCCATTGAAAAACGTCCAGAAATGATTGAAGCTACTGACTGAATGAAAGGAGCTGGCATCTCACTCTCTTTGAATCTTCTTTATCATGCTAAGAGGAGCAGGAAAAAGCAAAAAATTTCAGAATTGCACATTGCAATGCGGAGAAATTACTGTTTGTGCATTTACAATATTCATTGATTTTTGCCATTGAAAAACGTCCAGAAATGATTGAAGCTACTGACTGAATGAAAGGAGCTGGCATCTCACTCTCTTTGAATCTTCTTTATCATGCTAAGAGGAGCAGGAAAAAGCAAAAAATTTCAGAATTGCACCTTGCAATGCGGAGATATTACTGTTTGTGCATTTACAATATTCATTGATTTTTGCCATTGAAAAATGTCCAGAAATGATTGAAGCTACTGACTGAATGAAAGGAGCTGGCATCTCACTCTCTTTGAATCTTCTTTATCATGCTAAGAGGAGCAGGAAAAAGCAAAAAATTTCAGAATTGCGCCTTGCAATGCGGAGAAATTACTGTTTGTGCATTTACAAAATTCATTGATTTTTGCCATTGAAAAACATCATGTTATTCATATACCAGAAATGATTGAAGCTACTGACTGAAGGAAAGGATCTGGCATCTCACTCTCTTTGAATCTTCTTTATCATGCTAAGAGGAGCAGGAAAAAGCAAAAAGTTTCAGAATTGCACCTTGCAATGCGGAGAAATTACTGTTTGTGCATTTACAATATTCATTGGTTTTTGCCATTGAAAAACGTCCAGAAATGATTGAAGCTACTGACTGAATGAAAGGAGCTGGCATCTCACTCTCTTTGAATCTTCTTTATCATGCTAAGAGGAGCAGGAAAAAGCAAAAAATTTCAGAATTGCACCTTGCAATGCGGAGAAATTACTGTTTGTGCATTTACAATATTCATTGATTTTTGCGATTGAAAAACATCATGTTATTCATATACCAGAAATGATTGAAGCTACTGACTGAATGAAAGGAGCTGGCATCTCACTCTCTTTGAATCTTCTTTATCATGCTAAGAGGAGCAGGAAAAAGTAAAAAATTTCAGAATTGCACCTTGCAATGCGGAGAAATTACTGATTGTGCATTTACAATATTCAATGATTTTTGCCATTGAAAAACGTCCATAAATGATTAAAGCTACTGACTGAATGAAAGGAGCTGGCATCTCACTCTCTTTGAATCTTCTTTATCATGCTAAGAGGAGCAGGAAAAAGCAAAAAATTTCAGAATTGCACCTTGCAATGCGGAGAAATTACTGTTTGTGCATTTACAATATTCATTGATTTTTGCCATTGAAAAACGTCCAGAAATGATTGAAGCTACTGACTGAATGAAAGGAGCTGGCATCTCACTCTCTTTGAATCTTCTTTATCATGCTAAGAGGAGCAGGAAAAAGCAAAAAATTTCAGAATTGCACCTTGCAATGCGGAGAAATTACTGTTTGTGCATTTACAATATTCATTGATTTTTGCCATTGAAAAACACCATGTTATTCATATACCAGAAATGATTGAAGCTACTGACTGAATGAAAGGAGCTGGCATCTCACTCTCTTTGAATCTTCTTTATCATGCTAAGAGGAGCAGGAAAAAGTAAAAAATTTCAGAATTGCGCCTTGCAATGCGGAGAAATTACTGTTTGTGCATTTACAAAATTCATTGATTTTTGCCATTGAAAAACATCATGTTATTCATATACCAGAAATGATTGAAGCTACTGACTGAAGGATAGGATCTGGCATCTCACTCTCTTTGAATCTTCTTTATCATGCTTAGAGGAGCAGGAAAAAGCAAAGAATTTCAGAATTGCACCTTGCAATGCGGAGAAATTACTGTTTGTGCATTTAAAATATTTATTGATTTTTGCCATTGAAAAACGTCCAGAAATGATTGAAGCTACTGACTGAATGAAAGGAGCTGGCATCTCACTCTCTTTGAATCTTCTTTATCATGCTAAGAGGAGCAGGAAAAAGCAAAAAATTTCAGAATTGCACCTTGCAATGCGGAGAAATTACTGTTTGTGCATTTACAATATTCATTGATTTTTGCGATTGAAAAACATCATGTTATTCATATACCAGAAATGATTGAAGCTACTGACTGAATGAAAGGAGCTGGCATCTCACTCTCTTTGAATCTTCTTTATCATGCTAAGAGGAGCAGGAAAAAGTAAAAAATTTCAGAATTGCACCTTGCAATGCGGAGAAATTACTGTTTGTGCATTTACAATATTCATTGATTTTTGCCATTGAAAAACGTCCAGAAATGATTGAAGCTACTGACTGAATGAAAGGAGCTGGCATCTCACTCTCTTTGAATCTTCTTTATCATGCTAAGAGGAGCAGGAAAAAGCAAAAAATTTCAGAATTGCACCTTGCAATGCGGAGAAATTACTGTTTGTGCATTTACAATATTCATTGATTTTTGCTATTGAAAAACATCATGTTATTCATATACCAGAAATGATTGAAGCTACTGACTGAATGAAAGGAGCTGGCATCTCACTCTCTTTGAATCTTCTTTATCATGCTAAGAGGAGCAGGAAAAAGCAAAAAATTTCAGAATTGCACCTTGCAATGCGGAGAAATTACAGTTTGTGCATTTACAATATTCATTGATTTTTGCCATTGAAAAACGTCCAGAAATGATTGAAGCTACTGACTGAATGAAAGGAGCTGGCATCTCACTCTCTTTGAATCTTCTTTATCATGCTAAGAGGAGCAGGAAAAAGCAAAAAATTTCAGAATTGCACCTTGCAATGCGGAGAAATTACTGTTTGTGCATTTACAATATTCATTGATTTTTGCCATTGAAAAACGTCCAGAAATGATTGAAGGTACTGACTGAATGAAAGGAGCTGGCATCTCACTCTCTTTGAATCTTCTTTATCATGCTAAGAGGAGCAGGAAAAAGCAAAAAATTTCAGAATTGCACCTTGCAATGCGGAGAAATTACTGTTTGTGCATTTACAATATTCATTGATTTTTGCCATTGAAAAACGTCCAGAAATGATTGAAGCTACTGACTGAATGAAAGGAGCTGGCATCTCACTCTCTTTGAATCTTCTTTATCATGCTAAGAGGAGCAGGAAAAAGCAAAAAATTTCAGAATTGCACCTTGCAATGCGGAGAAATTACTGTTTGTGCATTTACAATATTCATTGATTTTTGCCATTGAAAAATGTCCAGAAATGATTGAAGCTACTGACTGAATGAAAGGAGCTGGCATCTCACTCTCTTTGAATCTTCTTTATCATGCTAAGAGGAGCAGGAAAAAGCAAAAAATTTCAGAATTGCGCCTTGCAATGCGGAGAAATTACTGTTTGTGCATTTACAAAATTCATTGATTTTTGCCATTGAAAAACATCATGTTATTCATATACCAGAAATGATTGAAGCTACTGACTGAAGGAAAGGATCTGGCATCTCACTCTCTTTGAATCTTCTTTATCATGCTTAGAGGAGCAGGAAAAAGCAAAAAATTTCAGAATTGCACCTTGCAATGCGGAGAAATTACTGTTTGTGCATTTACAATATTCATTGATTTTTGCCATTGAAAAACGTCCAGAAATGATTGAAGCTACTGACTGAATGAAAGGAGCTGGCATCTCACTCTCTTTGAATCTTCTTTATCATGCTAAGAGGAGCAGGAAAAAGCAAAAAATTTCAGAATTGCACCTTGCAATGCGGAGAAATTACTGTTTGTGCATTTACAATATTCATTGATTTTTGCGATTGAAAAACATCATGTTATTCATATACCAGAAATGATTGAAGCTACTGACTGAATGAAAGGAGCTGGCATCTCACTCTCTTTGAATCTTCTTTATCATGCTAAGAGGAGCAGGAAAAAGTAAAAAATTTCAGAATTGCACCTTGCAATGCGGAGAAATTACTGTTTGTGCATTTACAATATTCAATGATTTTTGCCATTGAAAAACGTCCAGAAATGATTGAAGCTACTGACTGAATGAAAGGAGCTGGCATCTCACTCTCTTTGAATCTTGTTTATCATGCTAAGAGGAGCAGGAAAAAGCAAAAAATTTCAGAATTGCACCTTGCAATGCGGAGAAATTTCTGTTTGTGCATTTACAATATTCATTGATTTTTGCCATTGAAAAACGTCCAGAAATGATTGAAGCTACTGACTGAATGAAAGGAGCTGGCATCTCACTCTCTTTGAATCTTCTTTATCATGCTAAGAGGAGCAGGAAAAAGCAAAAAATTTCAGAATTGCACCTTGCAATGCGGAGAAATTACTGTTTGTGCATTTACAATATTCATTGATTTTTGCCATTGAAAAACATCATGTTATTCATATACCAGAAATGATTGAAGCTACTGACTGAATGAAAGGAGCTGGCATCTCACTCTCTTTGAATCTTCTTTATCATGCTAAGAGGAGCAGGAAAAAGTAAAAAATTTCAGAATTGCACCTTGCAATGCGGAGAAATTACTGTTTGTGCATTTATAATATTCAATGATTTTTGCCATTGAAAAACGTCCAGAAATGATTGAAGCTACTGACTGAACGAAAGGAGCTGGCATCTCACTCTCTTTGAATCTTCTTTATCATGCTAAGAGGAGCAGGAAAAAGCAAAAAATTTCAGAATTGCACCTTGCAATGCGGAGAAATTACTGTTTGTGCATTTACAATATTCATTGATTTTTGCCATTGAAAAACATCATGTTATTCATGTACCAGAAATGTTTGAAGCTACTGACTGAATGAAAGGAGCTGGCATCTCACTCTCTTTGAATCTTCTTTATCATGCTAAGAGGAGCAGGAAAAAGCAAAAAATTTCAGAATTGCACATTGCAATGCGGAGAAATTACTGTTTGTGCATTTACAATATTCATTGATTTTTGCCATTGAAAAACGTCCAGAAATGATTGAAGCTACTGACTGAATGAAAGGAGCTGGCATCTCACTCTCTTTGAATCTTCTTTATCATGCTAAGAGGAGCAGGAAAAAGCAAAAAATTTCAGAATTGCACCTTGCAATGCGGAGAAATTACTGTTTGTGCATTTACAATATTCATTGATTTTTGCCATTGAAAAACGTCCAGAAATGATTGAAGCTACTGACTGAATGAAAGGAGCTGGCATCTCACTCTCTTTGAATCTTCTTTATCATGCTAAGAGGAGCAGGAAAAAGCAAAAAATTTCAGAATTGCACCTTGCAATGCGGAGAAATTACTGTTTGTGCATTTACAATATTCATTGATTTTTGCCATTGAAAAATGTCCAGAAATGATTGAAGCTACTGACTGAATGAAAGGAGCTGGCATCTCACTCTCTTTGAATCTTCTTTATCATGCTAAGAGGAGCAGGAAAAAGCAAAAAATTTCAGAATTGCGCCTTGCAATGCGGAGAAATTACTGTTTGTGCATTTACAAAATTCATTGATTTTTGCCATTGAAAAACATCATGTTATTCATATACCAGAAATGATTGAAGCTACTGACTGAAGGAAAGGATCTGGCATCTCACTCTCTTTGAATCTTCTTTATCATGCTAAGAGGAGCAGGAAAAAGCAAAAAATTTCAGAATTGCACCTTGCAATGCGGAGAAATTACTGTTTGTGCATTTACAATATTCATTGATTTTTGCCATTGAAAAACGTCCAGAAATGATTGAAGCTACTGACTGAATGAAAGGAGCTGGCATCTCACTCTCTTTGAATCTTCTTTATCATGCTAAGAGGAGCAGGAAAAAGCAAAAAATTTCAGAATTGCACCTTGCAATGCGGAGAAATTACTGTTTGTGCATTTACAATATTCATTGATTTTTGCCATTGAAAAACGTCCAGAAATGATTGAAGCTACTGACTGAATGAAAGGAGCTGGCATCTCACTCTCTTTGAATCTTCTTTATCATGCTAAGAGGAGCAGGAAAAAGCAAAAAATTTCAGAATTGCACCTTGCAATGCGGAGAAATTACTGTTTGTGCATTTACAATATTCATTGATTTTTGCGATTGAAAAACATCATGTTATTCATATACCAGAAATGATTGAAGCTACTGACTGAATGAAAGGAGCTGGCATCTCACTCTCTTTGAATCTTCTTTATCATGCTAAGAGGAGCAGGAAAAAGTAAAAAATTTCAGAATTGCACCTTGCAATGCGGAGAAATTACTGATTGTGCATTTACAATATTCAATGATTTTTGCCATTGAAAAACGTCCAGAAATGATTAAAGCTACTGACTGAATGAAAGGAGCTGGCATCTCACTCTCTTTGAATCTTCTTTATCATGCTAAGAGGAGCAGGAAAAAGCAAAAAATTTCAGAATTGCACCTTGCAATGCGGAGAAATTACTGTTTGTGCATTTACAATATTCATTGATTTTTGCCATTGAAAAACGTCCAGAAATGATTGAAGCTACTGACTGAATGAAAGGAGCTGGCATCTCACTCTCTTTGAATCTTCTTTATCATGCTAAGAGGAGCAGGAAAAAGCAAAAAATTTCAGAATTGCACCTTGCAATGCGGAGAAATTACTGTTTGTGCATTTACAATATTCATTGATTTTTGCCATTGAAAAACATCATGTTATTCATATACCAGAAATGATTGAAGCTACTGACTGAATGAAAGGAGCTGGCATCTCACTCTCTTTGAATCTTCTTTATCATGCTAAGAGGAGCAGGAAAAAGTAAAAAATTTCAGAATTGCACCTTGCAATGCGGAGAAATTACTGTTTGTGCATTTATAATATTCAATGATTTTTGCCATTGAAAAACGTCCAGAAATGATTGAAGCTACTGACTGAACGAAAGGAGCTGGCATCTCACTCTCTTTGAATCTTCTTTATCATGCTAAGAGGAGCAGAAAAAAGCAAAAAATTTCAGAATTGCACCTTGCAATGCGGAGAAATTACTGTTTGTGCATTTACAATATTCATTGATTTTTGCCATTGAAAAACATCATGTTATTCATATACCAGAAATGTTTGAAGCTACTGACTGAATGAAAGGAGCTGGCATCTCACTCTCTTTGAATCTTCTTTATCATGCTAAGAGGAGCAGGAAAAAGCAAAAAATTTCAGAATTGCACATTGCAATGCGGAGAAATTACTGTTTGTGCATTTACAAAATTCATTGATTTTTGCCATTGAAAAACGTCCAGAAATGATTGAAGCTACTGACTGAATGAAAGGAGCTGGCATCTCACTCTCTTTGAATCTTCTTTATCATGCTAAGAGGAGCAGGAAAAAGCAAAAAATTTCAGAATTGCACCTTGCAATGCGGAGAAATTACTGTTTGTGCATTTACAATATTCATTGATTTTTGCCATTGAAAAACGTCCAGAAATGATTGAAGCTACTGACTGAATGAAAGGAGCTGGCATCTCACTCTCTTTGAATCTTCTTTATCATGCTAAGAGGAGCAGGAAAAAGCAAAAAATTTCAGAATTGCACCTTGCAATGCGGAGAAATTACTGTTTGTGCATTTACAATATTCATTGATTTTTGCCATTGAAAAACATGTTATTCATATACCAGAAATGTTTGAAGCTCCTGACTGAATGAAAGGAGCTGGCACCTCACTCTCTTTGAATCTTCTTTATCATGCTAAGAGGAGCAGGAAAAAGCAAAAAATTTCAGAATTGCACCTTGCAATGCGGAGAAATTACTGTTTGTGCATTTACAATATTCATTGATTTTTGCCATTGAAAAACGTCCAGAAATGATTGAAGCTACTGACTGAATGAAAGGAGCTGTCATCTCACTCTCTTTGAATCTTCTTTA
This sequence comes from Phyllobates terribilis, assembly GCF_046119375.1. Taxonomy (NCBI): domain Eukaryota; kingdom Metazoa; phylum Chordata; class Amphibia; order Anura; family Dendrobatidae; genus Phyllobates; species Phyllobates terribilis. The sequence goes on along the minus strand of NW_027364641.1, from coordinate 92,820 downwards.
TCATGCTAAGAGGAGCAGGAAAAAGCAAAAAATTTCAGAATTGCACCTTGCAATGCGGAGAAATTACTGTTTGTGCATTTACAATATTCATTGATTTTTGCCATTGAAAAATGTCCAGAAATGATTGAAGCTACTGACTGAATGAAAGGAGCTGGCATCTCACTCTCTTTGAATCTTCTTTATCATGCTAAGAGGAGCAGGAAAAAGCAAAAAATTTCAGAATTGCGCCTTGCAATGCGGAGAAATTACTGTTTGTGCATTTACAAAATTCATTGATTTTTGCCATTGAAAAACATCATGTTATTCCTATGCCAGAAATGATTGAAGCTACTGACTGAAGGAAAGGAGCTGGCATCTCACTCTCTTTGAATCTTCTTTATCATGCTAAGAGGAGCAGGAAAAAGCAAAAAATTTCAGAATTGCACCTTGCAATGCGGAGAAATTACTGTTTGTGCATTTACAATATTCATTGATTTTTGCCATTGAAAAACGTCCAGAAATGATTGAAGCTACTGACTGAATGAAAGGAGCTGGCATCTCACTCTCTTTGAATCTTCTTTATCATGCTAAGAGGAGCAGGAAAAAGCAAAAAATTTCAGAATTGCACCTTGCAATGCGGAGAAATTACTGTTTGTGCATTTACAATATTCATTGATTTTTGCCATTGAAAAACGTCCAGAAATGATTGAAGCTACTGACTGAATGAAAGGAGCTGGCATCTCACTCTCTTTGAATCTTCTTTATCATGCTAAGAGGAGCAGGAAAAAGCAAAAAATTTCAGAATTGCACCTTGCAATGCGGAGAAATTACTGTTTGTGCATTTACAATATTCATTGATTTTTGCCATTGAAAAACATGTTATTCATATACCAGAAATGTTTGAAGCTCCTGACTGAATGAAAGGAGCTGGCACCTCACTCTCTTTGAATCTTCTTTATCATGCTGAGAGGAGCAGGAAAAAGCAAAAAATTTCAGAATTGCACCTTGCAATGCGGAGAAATTACTGTTTGTGCATTTACAATATTCATTGATTTTTGCCATTGAAAAACGTCCAGAAATGATTGAAGCTACTGACTGAATGAAAGGAGCTGTCATCTCACTCTCTTTGAATCTTCTTTATCATGCTAAGAGGAGCAGGAAAAAGCAAAAAATTTCAGAATTGCACCTTGCAATGCGGAGAAATTACTGTTTGTGCATTTACAATATTCATTGATTTTTGCCATTGAAAAATGTTCAGAAATGATTGAAGCTACTGACTGAATGAAAGGAGCTGGCATCTCACTCTCTTTGAATATTCTTTATCATGCTAAGAGGAGCAGGAAAAAGCAAAAAATTTCAGAATTGCGCCTTGCAATGCGGAGAAATTACTGTTTGTGCATTTACAAAATTCATTGATTTTTGCCATTGAAAAACATCATGTTATTCATATGCCAGAAATGATTGAAGCTACTGACTGAAGGAAAGGAGCTGGCATCTCACTCTCTTTGAATCTTCTTTATCATGCTAAGAGGAGCAGGAAAAAGCAAAAAATTTCAGAATTGCACCTTGCAATGCGGAGAAATTACTGTTTGTGCATTTACAATATTCATTGATTTTTGCCATTGAAAAACGTCCAGAAATGATTGAAGCTACTGACTGAATGAAAGGAGCTGGCATCTCACTCTCTTTGAATCTTCTTTATCATGCTAAGAGGAGCAGGAAAAAGCAAAAAATTTCAGAATTGCACCTTGCAATGCGGAGAAATTACTGTTTGTGCATTTACAATATTCATTGATTTTTGCGATTGAAAAACATCATGTTATTCATATACCAGAAATGATTGAAGCTACTGACTGAATGAAAGGAGCTGGCATCTCACTCTCTTTGAATCTTCTTTATCATGCTAAGAGGAGCAGGAAAAAGTAAAAAATTTCAGAATTGCACCTTGCAATGCGGAGAAATTACTGTTTGTGCATTTACAATATTCAATGATTTTTGCCATTGAAAAACGTCCAGAAATGATTGAAGCTACTGACTGAACTAAAGGAGCTGGCATCTCACTCTCTTTGAATCTTCTTTATCATGCTAAGAGGAGCAGGAAAAAGCAAAAAATTTCAGAATTGCACCTTGCAATGCGGAGAAATTACTGTTTGTGCATTTACAATATTCATTGATTTTTGCCATTGAAAAACATCATGTTATTCATATACCAGAAATGTTTGAAGCTACTGACTGAATGAAAGGAGCTGGTATCTCACTCTCTTTGAATCTTCTTCATAATGCTAAGAGGAGCAGGAAAAAGCAAAAAATTTCAGAATTGCACCTTGCAATGCGGAGAAATTACTGTTTGTGCATTTACAATATTCATTGATTTTTGCCATTGAAAAACGTCCAGAAATGATTGAAGCTACTGACAATGAAAGGAGCTGGCATCTCACTCTCTTTGAATCTTCTTTATCATGCTAAGAGGAGCAGGAAAAAGCAAAAAATTTCAGAATTGCACCTTGCAATGCTGAGAAATTACTGTTTGTGCATTTACAAAATTCATTGATTTTTGCCATTGAAAAACATCATGTTATTCATATACCAGAAATGATTGAAGCTACTGACTGAATGAAAGGAGCTGGCATCTCACTCTCTTTGAATCTTCTTTATCATGCTAAGAGGAGCAGGAAAAAGCAAAAAATTTCAGAATTGCACCTTGCAATGCGGAGAAATTACTGTTTGTGCATTTACAATATTCATTGATTTTTGCCATTGAAAAACGTCCAGAAATGATTGAAGCTACTGACTGAATGAAAGGAGCTGGCATCTCACTCTCTTTGAATCTTCTTTATCATGCTAAGAGGAGCAGGAAAAAGCAAAAAATTTCAGAATTGCACCTTGCAATGCGGAGAAATTACTGTTTGTGCATTTACAATATTCATTGATTTTTGCCATTGAAAAATGTCCAGAAATGATTGAAGCTACTGACTGAATGAAAGGAGCTGGCATCTCACTCTCTTTGAATCTTCTTTATCATGCTAAGAGGAGCAGGAAAAAGCAAAAAATTTCAGAATTGCACCTTGCAATGCGGAGAAATTACAGTTTGTGCATTTACAATATTCATTGATTTTTGCCATTGAAAACGTCCAGAAATGATTGAAGCTACTGACTGAATGAAAGGAGCTGGCATCTCACTCTCTTTGAATCTTCTTTATCATGCTAAGAGGAGCAGGAAAATGCAAAAAATTTCAGAATTGCACCTTGCAATGCGGAGAAATTACTGTTTGTGCATTTACAATATTCATTGATTTTTGCCATTGAAAAATGTCCAGAAATGATTGAAGCTACTGACTGAATGAAAGGAGCTGGCATCTCACTCTCTTTGAATCTTCTTTATCATGCTAAGAGGAGCAGGAAAAAGCAAAAAATTTCAGAATTGCACCTTGCAATGCGGAGAAATTACTGTTTGTGCATTTACAATATTCATTGATTTTTGCGATTGAAAAACATCATGTTATTCATATACCAGAAATGATTGAAGCTACTGACTGAATGAAAGGAGCTGGCATCTCACTCTCTTTGAATCTTCTTTATCATGCTAAGAGGAGCAGGAAAAAGTAAAAAATTTCAGAATTGCACCTTGCAATGCGGAGAAATTACTGTTTGTGCATTTACAATATTCAATGATTTTTGCCATTGAAAAACGTCCAGAAATGATTGAAGCTACTGACTGAACTAAAGGAGCTGGCATCTCACTCTCTTTGAATCTTCTTTATCATGCTAAGAGGAGCAGGAAAAAGCAAAAAATTTCAGAATTGCACCTTGCAATGCGGAGAAATTACTGTTTGTGCATTTACAATATTCATTGATTTTTGCCATTGAAAAACATCATGTTATTCATATACCAGAAATGTTTGAAGCTACTGACTGAATGAAAGGAGCTGGTATCTCACTCTCTTTGAATCTTCTTCATAATGCTAAGAGGAGCAGGAAAAAGCAAAAAATTTCAGAATTGCACCTTGCAATGCGGAGAAATTACTGTTTGTGCATTTACAATATTCATTGATTTTTGCCATTGAAAAACGTCCAGAAATGATTGAAGCTACTGACAATGAAAGGAGCTGGCATCTCACTCTCTTTGAATCTTCTTTATCATGCTAAGAGGAGAAGGAAAAAGCAAAAAATTTCAGAATTGCACCTTGCAATGCTGAGAAATTACTGTTTGTGCATTTACAAAATTCATTGATTTTTGCCATTGAAAAACATCATGTTATTCATATACCAGAAATGATTGAAGCTACTGACTGAATGAAAGGAGCTGGCATCTCACTCTCTTTGAATCTTCTTTATCATGCTAAGAGGAGCAGGAAAAAGCAAAAAATTTCAGAATTGCACCTTGCAATGCGGAGAAATTACTGTTTGTGCATTTACAATATTCATTGATTTTTGCCATTGAAAAACGTCCAGAAATGATTGAAGCTACTGACTGAATGAAAGGAGCTGGCATCTCACTCTCTTTGAATCTTCTTTATCATGCTAAGAGGAGCAGGAAAAAGCAAAAAATTTCAGAATTGCACCTTGCAATGCGGAGAAATTACTGTTTGTGCATTTACAATATTCATTGATTTTTGCCATTGAAAAATGTCCAGAAATGATTGAAGCTACTGACTGAATGAAAGGAGCTGGCATCTCACTCTCTTTGAATCTTCTTTATCATGCTAAGAGGAGCAGGAAAAAGCAAAAAATTTCAGAATTGCACCTTGCAATGCGGAGAAATTACAGTTTGTGCATTTACAATATTCATTGATTTTTGCCATTGAAAACGTCCAGAAATGATTGAAGCTACTGACTGAATGAAAGGAGCTGGCATCTCACTCTCTTTGAATCTTCTTTATCATGCTAAGAGGAGCAGGAAAATGCAAAAAATTTCAGAATTGCACCTTGCAATGCGGAGAAATTACTGTTTGTGCATTTACAATATTCATTGATTTTTGCCATTGAAAAATGTCCAGAAATGATTGAAGCTACTGACTGAATGAAAGGAGCTGGCATCTCACTCTCTTTGAATCTTCTTTATCATGCTAAGAGGAGCAGGAAAAAGCAAAAAATTTCAGAATTGCACCTTGCAATGCGGAGAAATTACTGTTTGTGCATTTACAATATTCATTGATTTTTGCCATTGAAAAACATCTTATTCATATACCAGAAATGTTTGAAGCTCCTGACTGAATGAAAGGAGCTGGCACCTCACTCTCTTTGAATCTTGTTTATCATGCTAAGAGGAGCAGGAAAAAGCAAAAAATTTCAGAATTGCACCTTGCAATGCGGAGAAATTACTGTTTGTGCATTTACAATATTCATTGATTTTTGCCATTGAAAAACGTCCAGAAATGATTGAAGCTACTGACTGAATGAAAGGAGCTAGCATCTCACTCTCTTTGAATCTTCTTTATCATGCTAAGAGGAGCAGGAAAAAGCAAAAAATTTCAGAATTGCGCCTTGCAATGCGGAGAAATTACTGTTTGTGCATTTACAAAATTCATTGATTTTTGCCATTGAAAAACATCATGTTATTCATATACCAGAAATGATTGAAGCTACTGACTGAAGGAAAGGAGCTGGCATCTCACTCTCTTTGAATCTTCTTTATCATGCTAAGAGGAGCAGGAAAAAGCAAAAAATTTCAGAATTACACCTTGCAATGCGGAGAAATTACTGTTTGTGCATTTACAATATTCATTGATTTTTGCCATTGAAAAACGTCCGGAAATGATTGAAGCTACTGACTGAATGAAAGGAGCTGGCATCTCACTCTCTTTGAATCTTCTTTACCATGCTAAGAGGAGCAGGAAAAAGCAAAAAATTTCAGAATTGCACCTTGCAATGCGGAGAAATTACTGTTTGTGCATTTACAATATTCATTGATTTTTGCGATTGAAAAACATCATGTTATTCATATACCAGAAATGATTGAAGCTACTGACTGAATGAAAGGAGCTGGCATCTCACTCTCTTTGAATCTTCTTTATCATGCTAAGAGGAGCAGGAAAAAGTAAAAAATTTCAGAATTGCACCTTGCAATGCGGAGAAATTACTGTTTGTGCATTTACAATATTCAATGATTTTTGCAATTGAAAAACGTCCATAAATGATTGAAGCTACTGACTGAATGAAAGGAGCTGGCATCTCACTCTCTTTGAATCTTGTTTATCATGCTAAAAGGAGCAGGAAAAAGCAAAAAATTTCAGAATTGCACCTTGCAATGCGGAGAAATTACTGTTTGTGCATTTACAATATTCATTGATTTTTGCCATTGAAAAACGTCCAGAAATGATTGAAGCTACTGACTGAATGAAAGGAGCTGGCATCTCACTCTCTTTGAATCTTCTTTATCATGCTAAGAGGAGCAGGAAAAAGCAAAAAATTTCAGAATTGCACCTTGCAATGCGGAGAAATTACTGTTTTTGCATTTACAATATTCATTGATTTTTGCAATTGAAAAACGTCCAGAAATGATTGAAGCTACTGACTGAATGAAAGGAGATGGCATCTCACTCTCTTTGAATCTTCTTTATCATGCTAAGAGGAGCAGGAAAAAGTAAAAAATTTCAGAATTGCACCTTGCAATGCGGAGAAATTACTGTTTGTGCATTTACAATATTCAATGATTTTTGCCATTGAAAAACATCCAGAAATGATTAAAGCTACTGACTGAACGAAAGGAGCTGGCATCTCACTCTCTTTGAATCTTCTTTATCATGCTAAGAGGAGCAGGAAAAAGCAAAAAATTTCAGAATTGCACCTTGCAATGCGGAGAAATTACTGTTTGTGCATTTACAATATTCATTGATTTTTGCCATTGAAAAACATGTTATTCATATACCAGAAATGTTTGAAGCTACTGACTGAATGAAAGGAGCTGGTATCTCACTCTCTTTGAATCTTCTTCATAATGCTAAGAGGAGCAGGAAAAAGCAAAAAATTTCAGAATTGCACCTTGCAATGCGGAGAAATTACTGTTTGTGCATTTACAATATTCATTGATTTTTGCCATTGAAAAACGTCCAGAAATGATTGAAGCTACTGACAATGAAAGGAGCTGGCATCTCACTCTCTTTGAATCTTCTTTATCATGCTAAGAGGAGCAGGAAAAAGCAAAAAACTTCAGAATTGCACCTTGCAATGCTGAGAAATTACTGTTTGTGCATTTACAAAATTCTTTGATTTTTGCCATTGAAAAACATCATGTTATTCATATACCAGAAATGATTGAAGCTACTGACTGAATGAAAGGAGCTGGCATCTCACTCTCTTTGAATCTTCTTTATCATGCTAAGAGGAGCAGGAAAAAGCAAAAAATTTCAGAATTGCGCCTTGCAATGCGGAGAAATTACTGTTTGTGCATTTACAAAATTCATTGATTTTTGCCATTGAAAAACATCATGTTATTCCTATGCCAGAAATGATTGAAGCTACTGACTGAAGGAAAGGAGCTGGCATCTCACTCTCTTTGAATCTTCTTTATCATGCTAAGAGGAGCAGGAAAAAGCAAAAAATTTCAGAATTGCACCTTGCAATGCGGAGAAATTACTGTTTGTGCATTTACAATATTCATTGATTTTTGCCATTGAAAAACGTCCAGAAATGATTGAAGCTACTGACTGAATGAAAGGAGCTGGCATCTCACTCTCTTTGAATCTTCTTTATCATGCTAAGAGGAGCAGGAAAAAGCAAAAAATTTCAGAATTGCACCTTGCAATGCGGAGAAATTACTGTTTGTGCATTTACAATATTCATTGATTTTTGCCATTGAAAAACGTCCAGAAATGATTGAAGCTACTGACTGAATGAAAGGAGCTGGCATCTCACTCTCTTTGAATCTTCTTTATCATGCTAAGAGGAGCAGGAAAAAGCAAAAAATTTCAGAATTGCACCTTGCAATGCGGAGAAATTACTGTTTGTGCATTTACAATATTCATTGATTTTTGCCATTGAAAAACATGTTATTCATATACCAGAAATGTTTGAAGCTCCTGACTGAATGAAAGGAGCTGGCACCTCACTCTCTTTGAATCTTCTTTATCATGCTGAGAGGAGCAGGAAAAAGCAAAAAATTTCAGAATTGCACCTTGCAATGCGGAGAAATTACTGTTTGTGCATTTACAATATTCATTGATTTTTGCCATTGAAAAACGTCCAGAAATGATTGAAGCTACTGACTGAATGAAAGGAGCTGTCATCTCACTCTCTTTGAATCTTCTTTATCATGCTAAGAGGAGCAGGAAAAAGCAAAAAATTTCAGAATTGCACCTTGCAATGCGGAGAAATTACTGTTTGTGCATTTACAATATTCATTGATTTTTGCCATTGAAAAATGTTCAGAAATGATTGAAGCTACTGACTGAATGAAAGGAGCTGGCATCTCACTCTCTTTGAATATTCTTTATCATGCTAAGAGGAGCAGGAAAAAGCAAAAAATTTCAGAATTGCGCCTTGCAATGCGGAGAAATTACTGTTTGTGCATTTACAAAATTCATTGATTTTTGCCATTGAAAAACATCATGTTATTCATATGCCAGAAATGATTGAAGCTACTGACTGAAGGAAAGGAGCTGGCATCTCACTCTCTTTGAATCTTCTTTATCATGCTAAGAGGAGCAGGAAAAAGCAAAAAATTTCAGAATTGCACCTTGCAATGCGGAGAAATTACTGTTTGTGCATTTACAATATTCATTGATTTTTGCCATTGAAAAACGTCCAGAAATGATTGAAGCTACTGACTGAATGAAAGGAGCTGGCATCTCACTCTCTTTGAATCTTCTTTATCATGCTAAGAGGAGCAGGAAAAAGCAAAAAAATTCAGAATTGCACCTTGCAATGCGGAGAAATTACTGTTTGTGCATTTACAATATTCATTGATTTTTGCGATTGAAAAACATCATGTTATTCATATACCAGAAATGATTGAAGCTACTGACTGAATGAAAGGAGCTGGCATCTCACTCTCTTTGAATCTTCTTTATCATGCTAAGAGGAGCAGGAAAAAGTAAAAAATTTCAGAATTGCACCTTGCAATGCGGAGAAATTACTGTTTGTGCATTTACAATATTCAATGATTTTTGCCATTGAAAAACGTCCAGAAATTATTGAAGCTACTGACTGAACTAAAGGAGCTGGCATCTCACTCTCTTTGAATCTTCTTTATCATGCTAAGAGGAGCAGGAAAAAGCAAAAAATTTCAGAATTGCACCTTGCAATGCGGAGAAATTACTGTTTGTGCATTTACAATATTCATTGATTTTTGCCATTGAAAAACATCATGTTATTCATATACCAGAAATGTTTGAAGCTACTGACTGAATGAAAGGAGCTGGTATCTCACTCTCTTTGAATCTTCTTCATAATGCTAAGAGGAGCAGGAAAAAGCAAAAAATTTCAGAATTGCACCTTGCAATGCGGAGAAATTACTGTTTGTGCATTTACAATATTCATTGATTTTTGCCATTGAAAAACGTCCAGAAATGATTGAAGCTACTGACAATGAAAGGAGCTGGCATCTCACTCTCTTTGAATCTTCTTTATCATGCTAAGAGGAGCAGGAAAAAGCAAAAAATTTCAGAATTGCACCTTGCAATGCTGAGAAATTACTGTTTGTGCATTTACAAAATTCATTGATTTTTGCCATTGAAAAACATCATGTTATTCATATACCAGAAATGATTGAAGCTACTGACTGAATGAAAGGAGCTGGCATCTCACTCTCTTTGAATCTTCTTTATCATGCTAAGAGGAGCAGGAAAAAGCAAAACATTTCAGAATTGCACCTTGCAATGCGGAGAAATTACTGTGTGTGCATTTACAATATTCATTGATTTTTGCCATTGAAAAACGTCCAGAAATGATTGAAGCTACTGACTGAATGAAAGGAGCTGGCATCTCACTCTCTTTGAATCTTCTTTATCATGCTAAGAGGAGCAGGAAAAAGCAAAAAATTTCAGAATTGCACCTTGCAATGCGGAGAAATTACTGTTTGTGCATTTACAATATTCATTGATTTTTGCCATTGAAAAATGTCCAGAAATGATTGAAGCTACTGACTGAATGAAAGGAGCTGGCATCTCACTCTCTTTGAATCTTCTTTATCATGCTAAGAGGAGCAGGAAAAAGCAAAAAATTTCAGAATTGCACCTTGCAATGCGGAGAAATTACAGTTTGTGCATTTACAATATTCATTGATTTTTGCCATTGAAAACGTCCAGAAATGATTGAAGCTACTGACTGAATGAAAGGAGCTGGCATCTCACTCTCTTTGAATCTTCTTTATCATGCTAAGAGGAGCAGGAAAATGCAAAAAATTTCAGAATTGCACCTTGCAATGCGGAGAAATTACTGTTTGTGCATTTACAATATTCATTGATTTTTGCCATTGAAAAATGTCCAGAAATGATTGAAGCTACTGACTGAATGAAAGGAGCTGGCATCTCACTCTCTTTGAATCTTCTTTATCATGCTAAGAGGAGCAGGAAAAAGCAAAAAATTTCAGAATTGCACCTTGCAATGCGGAGAAATTACTGTTTGTGCATTTACAATATTCATTGATTTTTGCCATTGAAAAACATGTTATTCATATACCAGAAATGTTTGAAGCTCCTGACTGAATGAAAGGAGCTGGCACCTCACTCTCTTTGAATCTTGTTTATCATGCTAAGAGGAGCAGGAAAAAGCAAAAAATTTCAGAATTGCACCTTGCAATGCGGAGAAATTACTGTTTGTGCATTTACAATATTCATTGATTTTTGCCATTGAAAAACGTCCAGAAATGATTGAAGCTACTGACTGAATGAAAGGAGCTAGCATCTCACTCTCTTTGAATCTTCTTTATCATGCTAAGAGGAGCAGGAAAAAGCAAAAAATTTCAGAATTACACCTTGCAATGCGGAGAAATTACTGTTTGTGCATTTACAATATTCATTGATTTTTGCCATTGAAAAACGTCCGGAAATGATTGAAGCTACTGACTGAATGAAAGGAGCTGGCATCTCACTCTCTTTGAATCTTCTTTACCATGCTAAGAGGAGCAGGAAAAAGCAAAAAATTTCAGAATTGCACCTTGCAATGCGGAGAAATTACTGTTTGTGCATTTACAATATTCATTGATTTTTGCGATTGAAAAACATCATGTTATTCATATACCAGAAATGATTGAAGCTACTGACTGAATGAAAGGAGCTGGCATCTCACTCTCTTTGAATCTTCTTTATCATGCTAAGAGGAGCAGGAAAAAGTAAAAAATTTCAGAATTGCACCTTGCAATGCGGAGAAATTACTGTTTGTGCATTTACAATATTCAATGATTTTTGCAATTGAAAAACGTCCATAAATGATTGAAGCTACTGACTGAATGAAAGGAGCTGGCATCTCACTCTCTTTGAATCTTGTTTATCATGCTAAAAGGAGCAGGAAAAAGCAAAAAATTTCAGAATTGCACCTTGCAATGCGGAGAAATTACTGTTTGTGCATTTACAATATTCATTGATTTTTGCCATTGAAAAATGTCCAGAAATGATTGAAGCTACTGACTGAATGAAAGGAGCTGGCATCTCACTCTCTTTGAATCTTCTTTATCATGCTAAGAGGAGCAGGAAAAAGCAAAAAATTTCAGAATTGCACCTTGCAATGCGGAGAAATTACTGTTTGTGCATTTACAATATTCATTGATTTTTGCAATTGAAAAACGTCCAGAAATGATTGAAGCTACTGACTGAATGAAAGGAGATGGCATCTCACTCTCTTTGAATCTTCTTTATCATGCTAAGAGGAGCAGGAAAAAGTAAAAAATTTCAGAATTGCACCTTGCAATGCGGAGAAATTACTGTTTGTGCATTTACAATATTCAATGATTTTTGCCATTGAAAAACATCCAGAAATGATTGAAGCTACTGACTGAACGAAAGGAGCTGGCATCTCACTCTCTTTGAATCTTCTTTATCATGCTAAGAGGAGCAGGAAAAAGCAAAAAATTTCAGAATTGCACCTTGCAATGCGGAGAAATTACTGTTTGTGCATTTACAATATTCATTGATTTTTGCCATTGAAAAACATGTTATTCATATACCAGAAATGTTTGAAGCTACTGACTGAATGAAAGGAGCTGGTATCTCACTCTCTTTGAATCTTCTTCATAATGCTAAGAGGAGCAGGAAAAAGCAAAAAATTTCAGAATTGCACCTTGCAATGCGGAGAAATTACTGTTTGTGCATTTACAATATTCATTGATTTTTGCCATTGAAAAACGTCCAGAAATGATTGAAGCTACTGACAATGAAAGGAGCTGGCATCTCACTCTCTTTGAATCTTCTTTATCATGCTAAGAGGAGCAGGAAAAAGCAAAAAACTTCAGAATTGCACCTTGCAATGCTGAGAAATTACTGTTTGTGCATTTACAAAATTCTTTGATTTTTGCCATTGAAAAACATCATGTTATTCATATACCAGAAATGATTGAAGCTACTGACTGAATGAAAGGAGCTGGCATCTCACTCTCTTTGAATCTTCTTTATCATGCTAAGAGGAGCAGGAAAAAGCAAAAAATTTCAGAATTGCACCTTGCAATGCGGAGAAATTACTGTTTGTGCATTTACAATATTCATTGATTTTTGCCATTGAAAAACATCATGTTATTCATATACCAGAAATGTTTGAAGCTACTGACTGAATGAAAGGAGCTGACATCTCACTCTCTTTGAATCTTCTTTATCATGCTAAGAGGAGCAGGAAAAAGCAAAAAATTTCAGAATTGCACCTTGCAATGCGGAGAAATTACTGTTTGTGCATTTACAATATTCATTGATTTTTGCCATTGAAAAACGTCCAGAAATGATTGAAGCTACTGACTGAATGAAAGGAGCTGGCATCTCACTCTCTTTGAATCTTCTTTATCATGCTAAGAGGAGCAGGAAAAAGCAAAAAATTTCAGAATTGCACCTTGCAATGCGGAGAAATTACTGTTTGTGCATTTACAATATTCATTGATTTTTGCCATTGAAAAACGTCCAGAAATGATTGAAGCTACTGACTGAATGAAAGGAGCTGGCATCTCACTCTCTTTGAATCTTCTTTATCATGCTAAGAGGAGCAGGAAAAAGCAAAAAATTTCAGAATTGCACCTTGCAATGCGGAGAAATTACTGTTTGTGCATTTAAAATATTCATTGATTTTTGCCATTGAAAAACGTCCAGAAATGATTGAAGCTACTGACAATGAAAGGAGCTGGCATCTCACTCTCTTTGAATCTTCTTTATCATGCTAAGAGCAGCAGGAAAAAGCAAAAAATTTCAGAATTGCACCTTGCAATGCTGAGAAATTACTGTTTGTGCATTTACAAAATTCATTGATTTTTGCCATTGAAAAACATCATGTTATTCATATACCAGAAATGATTGAATCTACTGACTGAATGAAAGGAGCTGGCATCTCACTCTCTTTGAACCTTCTTTATCATGCTAAGAGGAGCAGGAAAAAGCAAAAAATTTCAGAATTGCACCTTGCAATGCGGAGAAATTACTGTTTGTGCATTTACAATATTCATTGATTTTTGCCATTGAAAAACATCATGTTATTCATATACCAGAAATGTTTGAAGCTACTGACTGAATGAAAGGAGCTGACATCTCACTCTCTTTGAATCTTCTTTATCATGCTAAGAGGAGCAGGAAAAAGCAAAAAATTTCAGAATTGCACCTTGCAATGCGGAGAAATTACTGTTTGTGCATTTACAATATTCATTGATTTTTGCCATTGAAAAATGTCCAGAAATGATTGAAGCTACTGACTGAATGAAAGGAGCTGGCATCTCACTCTCTTTGAATCTTCTTTATCATGCTAAGAGGAGCAGGAAAAAGCAAAAAATTTCAGAATTGCACCTTGCAATGCGGAGAAATTACTGTTTGTGCATTTACAATATTCATTGATTTTTGCCATTGAAAAATGTCCAGAAATGATTGAAGCTACTGACTGAATGAAAGGAGCTGGCATCTCACTCTCTTTGAATCTTCTTTATCATGCTAAGAGGAGCAGGAAAAAGCAAAAAATTTCAGAATTGCACCTTGCAATGCGGAGAAATTACAGTTTGTGCATTTACAATATTCATTGATTTTTGCCATTGAAAAACGTCCAGAAATGATTGAAGCTACTGACTGAATGAAAGGAGCTGGCATCTCACTCTCTTTGAATCTTCTTTATCATGCTAAGAGTAGCAGGAAAAAGCAAAAAATTTCAGAATTGCACCTAGCAATGCGGAGAAATTACTGTTTGTGCATTTACAATATTAATTGATTTTTGCCATTGAAAAACGTCCAGAAATGATTGAAGCTACTGACTGAATGAAAGGAGCTGGCATCTCACTCTCTTTGAATCTTCTTTATCATGCTAAGAGGAGCAGGAAAAAGCAAAAAATTTCAGAATTGCACCTTGCAATGCGGAGAAATTACTGTTTGTGCATTTACAATATTCATTGATTTTTGCCATTGAAAAACATGTTATTCATATACCAGAAATGTTTGAAGCTCCTGACTGAATGAAAGGAGCTGGCACCTCACTCTCTTTGAATCTTCTTTATCATGCTAAGAGGAGCAGGAAAAAGCAAAAAATTTCAGAATTGCACCTTGCAATGCGGAGAAATTACTGTTTGTGCATTTACAATATTCATTGATTTTTGCCATTGAAAAACGTCCAGAAATGATTGAAGCTACTGACTGAATGAGGGGAGCTGGCATCTCACTCTCTTTGAATCTTCTTTATCATGCTAAGAGGAGCAGGAAAAAGCAAAAAATTTCAGAATTGCACCTTGCAATGCGGAGAAATTACTGTTTGTGCATTTACAATATTCATTGATTTTTGCCATTGAAAAATGTCCAGAAATGATTGAAGCTACTGACTGAATGAAAGGAGCTGGCATCTCACTCTCTTTGAATCTTCTTTATCATGCTAAGAGGAGCAGGAAAAAGCAAAAAATTTCAGAATTGCGCCTTGCAATGCGGAGAAATTACTGTTTGTGCATTTACAAAATTCATTGATTTTTGCCATTGAAAAACATGATGTTATTCATATACCAGAAATGATTGAAGCTACTGACTGAAGGAAAGGAGCTGGCATCTCACTCTCTTTGAATCTTCTTTATCATGCTAAGAGGAGCAGGAAAAAGCAAAAAATTTCAGAATTGCACCTTGCAATGCGGAGAAATTACTGTTTGTGCATTTACAATATTCATTGATTTTTGCCATTGAAAAATGTCCAGAAATGATTGAAGCTACTGACTGAATGAAAGGAGCTGGCATCTCACTCTCTTTGAATCTTCTTTATCATGCTAAGAGGAGCAGGAAAAAGCAAAAAATTTCAGAATTGCACCTTGCAATGCGGAGAAATTACTGTTTGTGCATTTACAATATTCATTGATTTTTGCCATTGAAAAACGTCCAGAAATGATTGAAGCTACTGACTGAATGAAAGGAGCTGGCATCTCACTCTCTTTGAATCTTCTTTATCATGCTAAGAGGAGCAGGAAAAAGCAAAAAATTTCAGAATTGCACCTTGCAATGCGGAGAAATTACAGTTTGTGCATTTACAATATTCATTGATTTTTGCCATTGAAAAACGTCCAGAAATGATTGAAGCTACTGACTGAATGAAAGGAGCTGGCATCTCACTCTCTTTGAATCTTCTTTATCATGCTAAGAGGAGCAGGAAAAAGCAAAAAATTTCAGAATTGCACCTTGCAATGCGGAGAAATTACTGTTTGTGCATTTACAATATTCATTGATTTTTGCCATTGAAAAACGTCCAGAAATGATTGAAGCTACTGACTGAATGAAAGGAGCTGGCATCTCACTCTCTTTGAATCTTCTTTATCATGCTAAGAGGAGCAGGAAAAAGCAAAAAATTTCAGAATTGCACCTTGCAATGCGGAGAAATTACTGTTTGTGCATTTACAATATTCATTGATTTTTGCCATTGAAAAACATGTTATTCATATACCAGAAATGTTTGAAGCTCCTGACTGAATGAAAGGAGCTGGCACCTCACTCTCTTTGAATCTTCTTTATCATGCTAAGAGGAGCAGGAAAAAGCAAAAAATTTCAGAATTGCACCTTGCAATGCGGAGAAATTACTGTTTGTGCATTTACAATATTCATTGATTTTTGCCATTGAAAAACGTCCAGAAATGATTGAAGCTACTGACTGAATGAAAGGAGCTGGCATCTCACTCTCTTTGAATCTTCTTTATCATGCTAAGAGGAGCAGGAAAAAGCAAAAAATTTCAGAATTGCACCTTGCAATGCGGAGAAATTACTGTTTGTGCATTTACAATATTCATTGATTTTTGCCATTGAAAAATGTCCAGAAATGATTATAGCTACTGACTGAATGAAAGGAGCTGGCATCTCACTCTCTTTGAATCTTCTTTATCATGCTAAGAGGAGCAGGAAAAAGCAAAAAATTTCAGAATTGCACCTTGCAATGCGGAGAAATTACTGTTTGTGCATTTACAATATTCATTGATTTTTGCGATTGAAAAACATCATGTTATTCATATACCAGAAATGATTGAAGCTACTGACTGAATGAAAGGAGCTGGCATCTCACTCTCTTTGAATCTTCTTTATCATGCTAAGAGGAGCAGGAAAAAGTAAAAAATTTCAGAATTGCACCTTGCAATGCGGAGAAATTACTGTTTGTGCATTTACAATATTCAATGATTTTTGCCATTGAAAAACGTCCAGAAATGATTGAAGCTACTGACTGAATGAAAGGAGCTGGCATCTCACTCTCTTTGAATCTTGTTTATCATGCTAAGAGGAGCAGGAAAAAGCAAAAAATTTCAGAATTGCACCTTGCAATGCGGAGAAATTACTGTTTGTGCATTTACAATATTCATTGATTTTTGCCATTGAAAAACGTCCAGAAATGATTGAAGCTACTGACTGAATAAAAGGAGCTGGCATCTCACTCTCTTTGAATCTTCTTTATCATGCTAAGAGGAGCAGGAAAAAGCAAAAAATTTCAGAATTGCACCTTGCAATGCGGAGAAATTACTGTTTGTGCATTTACTATATTCATTGATTTTTGCCATTGAAAAACATCATGTTATTCATATACCAGAAATGATTGAAGCTACTGACTGAATGAAAGGAGCTGGCATCTCACTCTCTTTGAATCTTCTTTATCATGCTAAGAGGAGCAGGAAAAAGTAAAAAATTTCAGTATTGCACCTTGCAATGCGGAGAAATTACTGTTTGTGCATTTACAATATTCATTGATTTTTGCCATTGAAAAACATCATGTTATTCATATACCAGAAATGTTTGAAGCTACTGACTGAATGAAAGGAGCTGGCATCTCACTCTCTTTGAATCTTCTTTATCATGCTAAGAGGAGCAGGAAAAAGCAAAAAATTTCAGAATTGCACCTTGCAATGCGGAGAAATTACTGTTTGTGCATTTACAATTCATTGATTTTTGCCATTGAAAAACGTCCAGAAATGATTGAAGCTACTGACTGAATGAAAGGAGCTGGCATCTCACTCTCTTTGAATCTTCTTTATCATGCTAAGAGGAGCAGGAAAAAGTAAAAAATTTCAGAATTGCACCTTGCAATGCGGAGAAATTACTGTTTGTGCATTTACAATATTCAATGATTTTTGCCATTGAAAAACGTCCAGAAATGATTGAAGCTACTGACTGAATGAAAGGAGCTGGCATCTCACTCTCTTTGAATCTTCTTTATCATGCTAAGAGGAGCAGGAAAAAGTAAAAAATTTCAGAATTGCACCTTGCAATGCGGAGAAATTACTGTTTGTGCATTTACAATATTCATTGATTTTTGCGATTGAAAAACATCATGTTATTCATATACCAGAAATGATTGAAGCTACTGACTGAATGAAAGGAGCTGGCATCTCACTCTCTTTGAATCTTCTTTATCATGCTAAGAGGAGCAGGAAAAAGTAAAAAATTTCAGAATTGCACCTTGCAATGCGGAGAAATTACTGTTTGTGCATTTACAATATTCAATGATTTTTGCCATTGAAAAACGTCCAGAAATGATTGAAGCTACTGACTGAATGAAAGGAGCTGGCATCTCACTCTCTTTGAATCTTGTTTATCATGCTAAGAGGAGCAGGAAAAAGCAAAAAATTTCAGAATTGCACCTTGCAATGCGGAGAAATTACTGTTTGTGCATTTACAATATTCATTGATTTTTGCCATTGAAAAACGTCCAGAAATGATTGAAGCTACTGACTGAATAAAAGGAGCTGGCATCTCACTCTCTTTGAATCTTCTTTATCATGCTAAGAGGAGCAGGAAAAAGCAAAAAATTTCAGAATTGCACCTTGCAATGCGGAGAAATTACTGTTTGTGCATTTACTATATTCATTGATTTTTGCCATTGAAAAACATCATGTTATTCATATACCAGAAATGATTGAAGCTACTGACTGAATGAAAGGAGCTGGCATCTCACTCTCTTTGAATCTTCTTTATCATGCTAAGAGGAGCAGGAAAAAGTAAAAAATTTCAGTATTGCACCTTGCAATGCGGAGAAATTACTGTTTGTGCATTTACAATATTCATTGATTTTTGCCATTGAAAAACATCATGTTATTCATATACCAGAAATGTTTGAAGCTACTGACTGAATGAAAGGAGCTGGCATCTCACTCTCTTTGAATCTTCTTTATCATGCTAAGAGGAGCAGGAAAAAGCAAAAAATTTCAGAATTGCACCTTGCAATGCGGAGAAATTACTGTTTGTGCATTTACAATTCATTGATTTTTGCCATTGAAAAACGTCCAGAAATGATTGAAGCTACTGACTGAATGAAAGGAGCTGGCATCTCACTCTCTTTGAATCTTCTTTATCATGCTAAGAGGAGCAGGAAAAAGCAAAAAATTTCAGAATTGCACCTTGCAATGCGGAGAAATTACTGTTTGTGCACTTACAAAATTCATTGATTTTTGCCATTGAAAAACATCATGTTATTCATATACCAGAAATGATTGAAGCTACTGACTGAATGAAAGGAGCTGGCATCTCACTCTCTTTGAATCTTCTTTATCATGCTAAGAGGAGCAGGAAAAAGCAAAAAATTTCAGAATTGCACCTTGCAATGCGGAGAAATTACTGTTTGTGCATTTACAATATTCATTGATTTTTGCCATTGAAAAATGTCCAGAAATGATTGAAGCTACTGACTGAATGAAAGGAGCTGGCATCTCACTCTCTTTGAATCTTCTTTATCATGCTAAGAGGAGCAGGAAAAAGTAAAAAATTTCAGTATTGCACCTTGCAATGCGGAGAAATTACTGTTTGTGCATTTACAATATTCATTGATTTTTGCCATTGAAAAACATCATGTTATTCATATACCAGAAATGTTTGAAGCTACTGACTGAATGAAAGGAGCTGGCATCTCACTCTCTTTGAATCTTCTTTATCATGCTAAGAGGAGCAGGAAAAAGCAAAAAATTTCAGAATTGCACCTTGCAATGCGGAGAAATTACTGTTTGTGCATTTACAATTCATTGATTTTTGCCATTGAAAAACGTCCAGAAATGATTGAAGCTACTGACTGAATGAAAGGAGCTGGCATCTCACTCTCTTTGAATCTTCTTTATCATGCTAAGAGGAGCAGGAAAAAGCAAAAAATTTCAGAATTGCACCTTGCAATGCGGAGAAATTACTGTTTGTGCATTTACAATATTCATTGATTTTTGCCATTGAAAAACGTCCAGAAATGATTGAAGCTACTGACTGAATGAAAGGAGCTGGCATCTCACTCTCTTTGAATCTTCTTTATCATGCTAAGAGGAGCAGGAAAAAGCAAAAAATTTCAGAATTGCACCTTGCAATGCGGAGAAATTACTGTTTGTGCATTTACAATATTCATTGATTTTTGCCATTGAAAAGCATCATGTTATTCATATACCAGAAATGTTTGAAGCTACTGACTGAATGAAAGGAGCTTGCATCTCACTCTCTTTGAATCTTCTTTATCATGCTAAGAGGAGCAGGAAAAAGCAAAAAATTTCAGAATTGCACCTTGCAATGCGGATAAATTACTGTTTGTGCATTTACAATATTCATTGATTTTTGCCATTGAAAAACATCATGTTATTCATATACCAGAAATGATTGAAGCTACTGAGTGAATGAAAGGAGCTGGCATCTCACTCTCTTTGAATCTTCTTTATCATGCTAAGAGCAGCAGGAAAAAGCAAAAAAATTCAGAATTGCACCTTGCAATGCGGAGAAATTACTGTTTGTGCATTTACAATATTCATTGATTTTTGCCATTGAAAAACATCATGTTATTCATATACCAGAAATGATTGAAGCTACTGACTGAATGAAAGTAGCTGGCATCTCACTCTCTTTGAATCGTCTTTATCATGCTAAGAGGAGCAGGAAAAAGCAAAAAATTTCAGAATTGCACCTTGCAATGCGGAGAAATTACTGTTTGTGCATTTACAATATTCATTGATTTTTGCAATTGAAAAACGTCCAGAAATGATTGAAGCTACTGACTGAATGAAAGGAGCTGGCATCTCACTCTCTTTGAATCTTCTTTATCATGCTAAGAGGAGCAGGAAAAAGCAAAAAATTTCAGAATTGCACATTGCAATGCTGAGAAATTACTGTTTGTGCATTTACAATATTCATTGATTTTTGCCATTGAAAAACATCATGTTATTCATATACCAGAAATGTTTGAAGCTACTGAGTGAATGAAAGGAGCTGGCATCTCACGCTCTTTGAATCTTCTTTATCATGCTAAGAGGAGCAGGAAAAAGCAAAAAATTTCAGAATTGCACCTTGCAATGCGGAGAAATTACTGTTTGTGCATTTACAATATTCATTGATTTTTGCCATTGAAAAACGTCCAGAAATGATTGAAGCTACTGACTGAATGAAAGGAGCTGGCATCTCACTCTCTTTGAATCTTGTTTATCATGCTAAGAAGAGCAGGAAAAAGCAAAAAATTTCAGAATTGCACCTTGCAATGCGGAGAAATTACTGTTTGTGCATTTACAATATTCATTGATTTTTGCCATTGAAAAACGTCCAGAAATGATTGAAGCTACTGACTGAATGAAAGGAGCTGTCATCTCACTCTCTTTGAATCTTCTTTATCATGCTAAGAGGAGCAGGAAAAAGTAAAAAATTTCAGAATTGCACCTTGCAATGCGGAGAAAATACTGTTTGTGCATTTACAATATTCATTGATTTTTGCCATTGAAAAACATCATGTTATTCATATACCAGAAATGATTGAAGCTACTGACTGAATGAAAGGAGCTGGCATCTCACTCTCTTTGAATCTTCTTTATCATGCGAAGAGGAGCAGGAAAAAGTAAAAAATTTCAGAATTGCACCTTGCAATGCGGAGAAATTACTGTTTGTGCATTTATAATATTCAATGATTTTTGCCATTGAAAAACGTCCAGAAATGATTGAAGCTACTGACTGAACAAAAGGAGCTGGCATCTCACTCTCTTTGAATCTTCTTTATCATGCTAAGAGGAGCAGGAAAAAGCAAAAAATTTCAGAATTGCACCTTGCAATGCGGATAAATTACTGTTTGTGCATTTACAATATTCATTGATTTTTGCCATTGAAAAACATCATGTTATTCATATACCAGAAATGTTTGAAGCTACTGACTGAATGAAAGGAGCTGGCATCTCACTCTCTTTGAATCTTCTTTATCATGCTAAGAGGAGCAGGAAAAAGCAAAAAATTTCAGAATTGCACCTTGCAATGCGGAGAAATTACTGTTTGTGCATTTACAATATTCATTGATTTTTGCCATTGAAAAACGTCCAGAAATGATTGAAGCTACTGACTGAATGAAAGGAGCTGGCATCTCACTCTCTTTGAATCTTCTTTATCATTGTAAGAGGAGCAGGAAAAAGCAAAAAATTTCAGAATTGCACCTTGCAATGCGGAGAAATTACTGTTTGTGCATTAACAATATTCATTGATTTTTGCCATTGAAAAACGTCCAGAAATGATTGAAGCTACTGACTAAATGAAAGGAGCTGGCATCTCACTCTCTTTGAATCTTCTTTATCATGCTAAGAGGAGCAGGAAAAAGCAAAAAATTTCAGAATTGCACCTTGCAATGCGGAGAAATTACTGTTTGTGCATTTACAATATTCATTGATTTTTGCCATTGAAAAACGTCCAGAAATGATTGAAGCTACTGACTGAATGAAAGGAGCTGGCATCTCACTCTCTTTGAATCTTCTTTATCATGCTACGAGGAGCAGGAAAAAGCAAAAAATTTCAGAATTGCACCTTGCAATGCGGAGAAATTACTGTTTGTGCATTTACAATATTCATTGATTTTTGCCATTGAAAAACGTCCAGAAATGTTTGAAGCTACTGACTGAATGAAAGGAGCTGGCATCTCACTCTCTTTGAATCTTCTTTATCATGCTACGAGGAGCAGGAAAAAGCAAAAAATTTCAGAATTGCACCTTGCAATGCGGAGAAATTACTGTTTGTGCATTTACAATATTCATTGATTTTTGCCATTGAAAAACATCATGTTATTCATATACCAGAAATGATTGAAGCTACTGACTGAATGAAAGGAGCTGGCATCTCACTCTCTTTGAATCTTATTTATCATGCTAAGAGGAGCAGGAAAAAGTAAAAAATTTCAGAATTGCACCTTGCAATGCGGAGAAATTACTGTTTGTGCATTTATAATATTCAATGATTTTTGCCATTGAAAAACGTCCAGAAATGATTGAAGCTACTGACTGAATGAAAGGAGCTGGCATCTCACTCTCTTTGAATCTTCTTTATCATGCTAAGAGGAGCAGGAAAAAGCAAAAAATTTCAGAATTGCACCTTGCAATGCGGAGAAATTACTGTTTGTGCATTTACAATATTCATTGATTTTTGCCATTGAAAAACATCATGTTATTCATATACCAGAAATGTTTGAAGCTACTGACTGAATGAAAGGAGCTGGCATCTCACTCTCTTTGAATCTTCTTTATCATGCTAAGAGTAGCAGGAAAAAGCAAAAAATTTCAGACTTGCACCTTGCAATGCGGAGAAATTACTGTTTGTGCATTTACAATATTCATTGATTTTTGCCATTGAAAAACATCATGTTATTCATATACCAGAAATGTTTGAAGCTACTGACTGAATGAAAGGAGCTGGCATCTCACTCTCTTTGAGTATTCTTTACCATGCTAAGAGGAGCAGGAAAAAGCAAAAAATTTCAGAATTGCACCTTGCAATGCGGAGAAATTACTGTTTGTGCATTTACAATATTCATTGATTTTTGCCATTGAAAAACGTCCAGAAATGATTGAAGCTACTGACTGAATGAAAGGAGCTGGCATCTCACTCTCTTTGAATCTTCTTTATCATGCTAAGAGGAGCAGGAAAAAGCAAAAAATTTCAGAATTGCACCTTGCAATGCGGAGAAATTACAGTTTGTGCATTTACAATATTCATTGATTTTTGCCATTGAAAAACATCCAGAAATGATTGAAGCTACTAACTGAATGAAAGGAGCTGGCATCTCACTCTCTTTGAATCTTCTTTATCATGCTAAGAGGAGCAGGAAAAAGCAAAAAATTTCAGACTTGCACCTTGCAATGCGGAGAAATTACTGTTTGTGCATTTACAATATTCATTGATTTTTGTCATTGAAAAACATCATGTTATTCATATACCAGAAATGTTTGAAGCTACTGACTGAATGAAAGGAGCTGGCATCTCACTCTCTTTGAATCTTCTTTATCATGCTAAGAGGAGCAGGAAAAAGCAAAAAATTTCAGAATTGCAACTTGCAATGCGGAGAAATTACAGTTTGTGCATTTACAATATTCATTGATTTTTGCCATTGAAAAACGTCCAGAAATGATTGAAGCTACTGACTGAATGAAAGGAGCTGGCATCTCACTCTCTTTGAATCTTCTTTATCATGTTAAGAGGAGCAGGAAAAAGCAAAAAATTTCAGAATTGCACCTTGCAATGCGGAGAAATTACTGTTTGTGCATTTACAATATTCATTGATTTTTGCCATTGAAAAACGTCCAGAAATGATTGAAGCTACTGACTGAATGAAAGGAGCTGGCATCTCACTCTCTTTGAATCTTCTTTATCATGCTAAGAGGAGCAGGAAAAAGCAAAAAATTTCAGAATTGCACCTTGCAATGCGGAGAAATTACTGTTTGTGCATTTACAATATTCATTGATTTTTGCCATTGAAAAACATGTTATTCATATACCAGAAATGTTTGAAGCTACTGACTGAATGAAAGGAGCTGGCACCTCACTCTCTTTGAATCTTCTTTATCATGCTAAGAGGAGCAGGAAAAAGCAAAAAATTTCAGAATTGCACCTTGCAATGCGGAGAAATTACTGTTTGTGCATTTACAATATTCATTGATTTTTGCCATTGAAAAACGTCCAGAAATGATTGAAGCTACTGACTGAATGAAAGGAGCTGGCATCTCACTCTCTTTGAATCTTCTTTATCATGCTAAGAGGAGCAGGAAAAAGCAAAAAATTTCAGAATTGCGCCTTGCAATGTGGAGATATTACTGTTTGTGCATTTACAATATTCATTGATTTTTGCCATTGAAAAACATGTTTTTCATATACCAGAAATGTTTGAAGCTACTGACTGAATGAAAGGAGCTGGCATCTCACTCTCTTTGAATCTTCTTTATCATGCTAGGATTAGCAGGAAAAAGCAAAAAATTTCAGAATTGCACCTTGCAATGTGGAGATATTACTGTTTGTGCATTTACAATATTCATTGACTTTTGCCATTGAAAAACATGTTTTTCATATACCAGAAATGTTTGAAGCTACTGACTGAATGAAAGGAGCTGGCATCTCACTCTCTTTGAATCTTCTTTATCATGCTAGGATTAGCAGGAAAAAGCAAAAAATTTCAGAATTGCACCTTGCAATGTGGAGATATTACTGTTTGTGCATTTACAATATTCATTGATTTTTGCCATTGAAAAACATGTTTTTCATATACCAGAAATGTTTGAAGCTACTGACTGAATGAAAGGAGCTGGCATCTCACTCTCTTTGAATCTTCTTTACCATGCTAGGATTAACAGGAAAAAGCAAAAAATTTCAGAATTGCACCTTGCAATGTGGAGATCTTACTGTTTGTGCATTTACAATATTCATTGATTTTTGCCATTGAAAAACGTCCAGAAATGTTTGAAGCTACTGACTGAATGAAAGGAGCTGGCATCTCACTCTCTTTGAATCTTCTTTATCATGCTAGGATTAGCGGGAAAAAGCAAAAAATTTCATAATTGCACCTTGCAATGTGGAGATATTACTGTTTGTGCATTTACAATATTCATTGATTTTTGCCATTGAAAAACATGTTTTTCATATACCAGAAATGTTTGAAGCTACTGACTGAATGAAAGGAGCTGGCATCTCACTCTCTTTGAATCTTCTTTATCATGCTAGGATTAACAGGAAAAAGCAAAAAATTTCAGAATTGCACCTTGCAATGTGGAGATATTACTGTTTGTGCATTTACAATATTCATTGATTTTTGCCATTGAAAAACATGTTTTTCATATACCAGAAATGTTTGAAGCTACTGACTGAATGAAAGGAGCTGGCATCTCACTCTCTTTGAATCTTCTTTATCATGCTAGGATTAACAGGAAAAAGCAAAAAATTTCAGAATTGCACCTTGCAATGTGGAGATATTACTGTTTGTGCATTTACAATATTCATTGATTTTTGCCATTGAAAAACGTCCAGAAATGTTTGAAGCTACTGACTGAATGAAAGGAGCTGGCATCTCACTCTCTTTGAATCTTCTTTATCATGCTAGGATTAACAGGAAAAAGCAAAACATTTCAGAATTGCACCTTGCAATGTGGAGATATTACTGTTTGTGCATTTACAATATTCATTGATATTTGCAATTGAAAAACATCATGTTATTCATATACCAGAAATGTTTGAAGCTACTGACTGAATGAAAGGAGCTGGCATCTCACTCTCTTTGAATCTTCTTTATCATGCTAGGATTAGCAGGAAAAAGCAAAAAATTTCCGAATTGCACCTTGCAATGTGGAGATATTACTGTTTGTGCATTTACAATATTCATTGATTTTTGCCATTGAAAAACATGTTTTTCATATACCAGAAATGTTTGAAGCTACTGACTGAATGAAAGGAGCTGGCATCTCACTGTCTTTGAATCTTCTTTATCATGCTAGGATTAGCAGGAAAAAGCAAAACATTTCAGAATTGCACCTTGCAATGTGG
Source organism: Phyllobates terribilis (assembly GCF_046119375.1). Lineage (NCBI taxonomy): Eukaryota > Metazoa > Chordata > Amphibia > Anura > Dendrobatidae > Phyllobates > Phyllobates terribilis. The sequence goes on along the minus strand of NW_027364641.1, from coordinate 66,508 downwards.
AGATATTACTGTTTGTGCATTTACAATATTCATTGATTTTTGCCATTGAAAAACATGTTTTTCATATACCAGAAATGTTTGAAGCTACTGACTGAATGAAAGGAGCTGGCATCTCACTCTCTTTGAATCTTCTTTATCATGCTAGGATTAACAGGAAAAAGCAAAAAATTTCAGAATTGCACCTTGCAATGTGGAGATATTACTGTTTGTGCATTTACAATATTCATTGATTTTTGCCATTGAAAAACGTCCAGAAATGTTTGAAGCTACTGACTGAATGAAAGGAGCTGGCATCTCACTCTCTTTGAATCTTCTTTATCATGCTAGGATTAGCAGGAAAAAGCAAAAAATTTCAGAATTGCACCTTGCAATGTGGAGATATTACTGTTTGTGCATTTACAATATTCATTGATTTTTGCCATTGAAAAACATCATGTTATTCATATACCAGAAATGTTTGAAGCTACTGACTGAATGAAAGGAGCTGGCATCTCACTCTCTTTGAATCTTCTTTATCATGCTAGGATTAGCAGGAAAAAGCAAAAAATTTCCGAATTGCACCTTGCAATGTGGAGATATTACTGTTTGTGCATTTACAATATTCATTGATTTTTGCCATTGAAAAACATGTTTTTCATATACCAGAAATGTTTGAAGCTACTGACTGAATGAAAGGAGCTGGCATCTCACTCTCTTTGAATCTTCTTTATCATGCTAGGATTAGCAGGAAAAAGCAAAAAATTTCAGAATTGCACCTTGCAATGTGGAGATATTACTGTTTGTGCATTTCCAATATTCATTGATTTTTGCCATTGAAAAACATGTTTTTCATATACCAGAAATGTTTGAAGCTACTGACTGAATGAAAGGAGCTGGCATCTCACTCTCTTTGAATCTTCTTTATCATGCTAGGATTAACAGGAAAAAGCAAAAAATTTCAGAATTGCACCTTGCAATGTGGAGATATTACTGTTTGTGCATTTACAATATTCATTGATTTTTGCCATTGAAAAATGTCCAGAAATGTTTGAAGCTACTGACTGAATGAAAGGAGCTGGCATCTCACTCTCTTTGAATCTTCTTTATCATGCTAGGATTAGCAGGAAAAAGCAAAAAATTTCAGAATTGCACCTTGCAATGTGGAGATATTACTGTTTGTGCATTTACAATATTCATTGATTTTTGCCATTGAAAAACATGTTTTTCATATACCAGAAATGTTTGAAGCTACTGACTGAATGAAAGGAGCTGGCATCTCACTCTCTTTGAATCTTCTTTATCATGCTAGGATTAACAGGAAAAAGCAAAAAATTTCAGAATTGCACCTTGCAATGTGGAGATATTACTGTTTGTGCATTTACAATATTCATTGAATTTTGCCATTGAAAAACATGTTTTTCATATACCAGAAATGTTTGAAGCTACTGACTGAATGAAAGGAGCTGGCATCTCACTCTCTTTGAATCTTCTTTATCATGCTAGGATTAACAGGAAAAAGCAAAAAATTTCAGAATTGCACCTTGCAATGTGGAGATATTAGTTTGTGCATTTACAATATTCATTGATTTTTGCCATTGCAAGGTGCAATTCTGAAATTTTTTGCTTTTTCCTGCTAATCCTAGCATGATAAAGAAGATTCAAAGAGAGTGAGATGCCAGCTCCTTTCATTCAGTCAGTAGCTTCAAACATTTCTGGACGTTTTTCAATGGCAAAAATCAATGAATATTGTAAATGCACAAACAGTAATATCTCCACATTGCAAGGTGCAATTCTGAATTTTTTTGCTTTTTCCTGTTAATCCTAGCATGATAAAGAAGACTCAAAGAGAGTGAGATGCCAGCTCCTTTCATTCAGTCAGTAGCTTCAAACATTTCTGGTATATGAAAAACATGTTTTTCAATGGCAAAAATCAATGAATATTGTAAATGCACAAACAGTAATATCTCCACATTGCAAGGTGCAATTCTGAAATTTTTTGCTTTTTCCTGCTAATCCTAGTATGATAAAGAAGATTCAAAGAGAGTGAGATGCCAGCTCCTTTCATTCAGTCAGTAGCTTCAAACATTTCTGGTATATGAAAAACATGTTTTTCAATGGCAAAAATCAATGAATATTGTAAATGCACAAACAGTAATATCTCCACATTGCAAGGTGCAATTCTGAAATTTTTTGCTTTTTCCTGCTAATCCTAGCATGATAAAGAAGATTCAAAGAGAGTGAGATGCCAGCTCCTTTCAGTCAGTAGCTTCAAACATTTCTGGTATATGAAAAACATGTTTTTCAATGGCAAAAATCAATGAATATTGTAAATGCACAAACAGTAATATCTCCACATTGCAAGGTGCAATTCTGAAATTTTTTGCTTTTTCCTGTTAATCCTAGCATGATAAAGAAGATTCAAAGAGAGTGAGATGCCAGCTCCTTTCATTCAGTCAGTAGCTTCAAACATTTCTGGTATATGAAAAACATGTTTTTCAATGGCAAAAATCAATGAATATTGTAAATGCACAAACAGTAATATCTCCACATTGCAAGGTGCAATTCTGAAATTTTTTGCTTTTTCCTGCTAATCCTAGCATGATAAAGAAGATTCAAAGAGAGTGAGATGCCAGCTCCTTTCATTCAGTCAGTAGCTTCAAACATTTCTGGTATATGAAAAACATGTTTTTCAATGGCAAAAATCAATGAATTTTGTAAATGCACAAACAGTAATATCTCCACATTGCAAGGTGCAATTCTGAAATTTTTTGCTTTTTCCTGCTAATCCTAGCATGATAAAGAAGATTCAAAGAGAGTGAGATGCCAGCTCCTTTCATTCAGTCAGTAGCTTCAAACATTTCTGGACGTTTTTCAATGGCAAAAATTAATGAATATTGTAAATGCACAAACAGTAATATCTCCACATTGCAAGGTGCAATTCTGAAATTTTTTGCTTTTTCCTGTTAATCCTAGCATGATAAAGAAGATTCAAAGAGAGTGAGATGCCAGCTCCTTTCATTCAGTCAGTAGCTTCAAACATTTCTGGTATATGAAAAACATGTTTTTCAATGGCAAAAATCAATGAATATTGGAAATGCACAAACAGTAATATCTCCACATTGCAAGGTGCAATTCTGAAATTTTTTGCTTTTTCCTGTTAATCCTAGCATGATAAAGAAGATTCAAAGAGAGTGAGATGCCAGCTCCTTTCATTCAGTCAGTAGCTTCAAACATTTCTGGTATATGAAAAACATGTTTTTCAATGGCAAAAATCAATGAATATTGTAAATGCACAAACAGTAATATCTCCACATTGCAAGGTGCAATTCTGAAATTTTTTGCTTTTTCCTGCTAATCCTAGCATGATAAAGAAGATTCAAAGAGAGTGAGATGCCAGCTCCTTTCATTCAGTCAGTAGCTTCAAACATTTCTGGTATATGAAAAACATGTTTTTCAATGGCAAAAATCAATGAATATTGTAAATGCACAAACAGTAATATCTCCACATTGCAAGGTGCAATTCTGAAATTTTTTGCTTTTTCCTGCTAATCCTAGCATGATAAAGAAGATTCAAAGAGAGTGAGATGCCAGCTCCTTTCATTCAGTCAGTAGCTTCAAACATTTCTGGACGTTTTTCCATGGCAAAAATCAATGAATATTGTAAATGCACAAACAGTAATATCTCCACATTGCAAGGTGCAATTCTGAAATTTTTTGCTTTTTCCTGTTAATCCTAGCATGATAAAGAAGATTCAAAGAGAGTGAGATGCCAGCTCCTTTCATTCAGTCAGTAGCTTCAAACATTTCTGGTATATGAAAAACATGTTTTTCAATGGCAAAAATCAATGAATATTGTAAATGCACAAACAGTAATATCTCCACATTGCAAGGTGCAATTCTGAAATTTTTTGCTTTTTCCTGCTAATCCTAGCATGATAAAGAAGATTCAAAGAGTGAGATGCCAGCTCCTTTCATTCAGTCAGTAGCTTCAAACATTTCTGGTATATGAAAAACATGTTTTTCAATGGCAAAAATCAATGAATATTGTAAATGCACAAACAGTAATATCTCCACATTGCAAGGTGCAATTATGAAATTTTTTGCTTTTTCCTGCTAATCCTAGCATGATAAAGAAGATTCAAAGAGAGTGAGATGCCAGCTCCTTTCATTCAGTCAGTAGCTTCAAACATTTCTGGACGTTTTTCAATGGCAAAAATCAATGAATATTGTAAATGCACAAACAGTAATATCTCCACATTGCAAGGTGCAATTCTGAAATTTTTTGCTTTTTCCTGTTAATCCTAGCATGATAAAGAAGATTCAAAGAGAGTGAGATGCCAGCTCCTTTCATTCAGTCAGTAGCTTCAAACATTTCTGGTATATGAAAAACATGTTTTTCAATGGCAAAAATCAATGAATATTGTAAATGCACAAACAGTAATATCTCCACATTGCAAGGTGCAATTCTGAAATTTTTTGCTTTTTCCTGCTAATCCTAGCATGATAAAGAAGATTCAAAGAGAGTGAGATGCCAGCTCCTTTCATTCAGTCAGTAGCTTCAAACATTTCTGGTATATGAAAAACATGTTTTTCAATGGCAAAAATCAATGAATATTGTAAATGCACAAACAGTAATATCTCCACATTGCAAGGTGCAATTCGGAAATTTTTTGCTTTTTCCAGCTAATCCTAGCATGATAAAGAAGATTCAAAGAGAGTGAGATGCCAGCTCCTTTCATTCAGTCAGTAGCTTCAAACATTTCTGGTATATGAATAACATGATGTTTTTCAATGGCAAAAATCAATGAATATTGTAAATGCACAAACAGTAATATCTCCACATTGCAAGGTGCAATTCTGAAATTTTTTGCTTTTTCCTGCTAATCCTAGCATGATAAAGAAGATTCAAAGAGAGTGAGATGCCAGCTCCTTTCATTCAGTCAGTAGCTTCAAACATTTCTGGACGTTTTTCAATGGCAAAAATCAATGAATATTGTAAATGCACAAACAGTAATATCTCCACATTGCAAGGTGCAATTCTGAAATTTTTTGCTTTCTCCTGTTAATCCTAGCATGATAAAGAAGATTCAAAGAGAGTGAGATGCCAGCTCCTTTCATTCAGTCAGTAGCTTCAAACATTTCTGGTATATGAAAAACATGTTTTTCAATGGCAAAAATCAATGAATATTGTAAATGCACAAACAGTAATATCTCCACATTGCAAGGTGCAATTCTGAAATTTTTTGCTTTTTCCTGCTAATCCTAGCATGATAAAGAAGATTCAAAGAGAGTGAGATGCCAGCTCCTTTCATTCAGTCAGTAGCTTCAAACATTTCTGGTATATGAAAAACATGTTTTTCAATGGCAAAAATCAATGAATATTGTAAATGCACAAACAGTAATATCTCCACATTGCAAGGTGCAATTCTGAAATTTTTTGCTTTTTCCTGCTAATCCTAGCATGATAAAGAAGATTCAAAGAGAGTGAGATGCCAGCTCCTTTCATTCAGTCAATAGCTTCAAACATTTCTGGACGTTTTTCAATGGCAAAAATCAATGAATATTGTAAATGCACAAACAGTAATATCTCCACATTGCAAGGTGCAATTCTGAAATTTTTTGCTTTTTCCTGTTAATCCTAGCATGATAAAGAAGATTCAAAGAGAGTGAGATGCCAGCTCCTTTCATTCAGTCAGTAGCTTCAAACATTTCTGGTATATGAAAAACATGTTTTTCAATGGCAAAAATCAATGAATATTGTAAATGCACAAACAGTAATATCTCCACATTGCAAGGTGCAATTCTGAAATTTTTTGCTTTTTCCTGTAAATCCTAGCATGATAAAGAAGATTCAAAGAGAGTGAGATGCCAGCTCCTTTCATTCAGTCAGTAGCTTCAAACATTTCTGGACGTTTTTCAATGGCAAAAATCAATGAATATTGTAAATGCACAAACAGTAATATCTCCACATTGCAAGGTGCAATTCTGAAATTTTTTGCTTTTTCCTGTTAATCCTAGCATGATAAAGAAGATTCAAAGAGAGTGAGATGCCAGCTCCTTTCATTCAGTCAGTAGCTTCAAACATTTCTGGTATATGAAAAACATGTTTTTCAATGGCAAAAATCAATGAATATTGTAAATGCACAAACAGTAATATCTCCACATTGCAAGGTGCAATTCTGAAATTTTTTGCTTTTTCCTGCTAATCCTAGCATGATAAAGAAGATTCAAAGAGAGTGAGATGCCAGCTCCTTTCATTCAGTCAGTAGCTTCAAACATTTCTGGTATATGAAAAACATGTTTTTCAATGGCAAAAATCAATGAATATTGTAAATGCACAAACAGTAATATCTCCACATTGCAAGGTGCAATTCGGAAATTTTTTGCTTTTTCCAGCTAATCCTAGCATGATAAAGAAGATTCAAAGAGAGTGAGATGCCAGCTCCTTTCATTCAGTCCGTAGCTTCAAACATTTCTGGTATATGAATAACATGATGTTTTTCAATGGCAAAAATCAATGAATATTGTAAATGCACAAACAGTAATATCTCCACATTGCAAGGTGCAATTCTGAAATTTTTTGCTTTTTCCTGCTAATCCTAGCATGATAAAGAAGATTCAAAGAGAGTGAGATGCCAGCTCCTTTCATTCAGTCAGTAGCTTCAAACATTTCTGGACGTTTTTCAATGGCAAAAATCAATGAATATTGTAAATGCACAAACAGTAATATCTCCACATTGCAAGGTGCAATTCTGAAATTTTTTGCTTTTTCCTGTTAATCCTAGCATGATAAAGAAGATTCAAAGAGAGTGAGATGCCAGCTCCTTTCATTCAGTCAGTAGCTTCAAACATTTCTGGTATATGAAAAACATGTTTTTCAATGGCAAAAATCAATGAATATTGTAAATGCACAAACAGTAATATCTCCACATTGCAAGGTGCAATTATGAAATTTTTTGCTTTTTCCTGCTAATCCTAGCATGATAAAGAAGATTCAAAGAGAGTGAGATGCCAGCTCCTTTCATTCAGTCAGTAGCTTCAAACATTTCTGGACGTTTTTCAATGGCAAAAATCAATGAATATTGTAAATGCACAAACAGTAATATCTCCACATTGCAAGGTGCAATTCTGAAATTTTTTGCTTTTTCCTGTTAATCCTAGCATGATAAAGAAGATTCAAAGAGAGTGAGATGCCAGCTCCTTTCATTCAGTCAGTAGCTTCAAACATTTCTGGTATATGAAAAACATGTTTTTCAATGGCAAAAATCAATGAATATTGTAAATGCACAAACAGTAATATCTCCACATTGCAAGGTGCAATTCTGAAATTTTTTGCTTTTTCCTGCTAATCCTAGCATGATAAAGAAGATTCAAAGAGAGTGAGATGCCAGCTCCTTTCATTCAGTCAGTAGCTTCAAACATTTCTGGTATATGAAAAACATGTTTTTCAATGGCAAAAATCAATGAATATTGTAAATGCACAAACAGTAATATCTCCACATTGCAAGGTGCAATTCGGAAATTTTTTGCTTTTTCCAGCTAATCCTAGCATGATAAAGAAGATTCAAAGAGAGTGACATGCCAGCTCCTTTCATTCAGTCAGTAGCTTCAAACATTTCTGGTATATGAATAACATGATGTTTTTCAATGGCAAAAATCAATGAATATTGTAAATGCACAAACAGTAATATCTCCACATTGCAAGGTGCAATTCTGAAATTTTTTGCTTTTTCCTGCTAATCCTAGCATGATAAAGAAGATTCAAAGAGAGTGAGATGCCAGCTCCTTTCATTCAGTCAGTAGCTTCAAACATTTCTGGACGTTTTTCAATGGCAAAAATCAATGAATATTGTAAATGCACAAACAGTAATATCTCCACATTGCAAGGTGCAATTCTGAAATTTTTTGCTTTCTCCTGTTAATCCTAGCATGATAAAGAAGATTCAAAGAGAGTGAGATGCCAGCTCCTTTCATTCAGTCAGTAGCTTCAAACATTTCTGGTATATGAAAAACATGTTTTTCAATGGCAAAAATCAATGAATATTGTAAATGCACAAACAGTAATATCTCCACATTGCAAGGTGCAATTCTGAAATTTTTTGCTTTTTCCTGCTAATCCTAGCATGATAAAGAAGATTCAAAGAGAGTGAGATGCCAGCTCCTTTCATTCAGTCAGTAGCTTCAAACATTTCTGGTATATGAAAAACATGTTTTTCAATGGCAAAAATCAATGAATATTGTAAATGCACAAACAGTAATATCTCCACATTGCAAGGTGCAATTCTGAAATTTTTTGCTTTTTCCTGCTAATCCTAGCATGATAAAGAAGATTCAAAGAGAGTGAGATGCCAGCTCCTTTCATTCAGTCAGTAGCTTCAAACATTTCTGGACGTTTTTCAATGGCAAAAATCAATGAATATTGTAAATGCACAAACAGTAATATCTCCACATTGCAAGGTGCAATTCTGAAATTTTTTGCTTTTTCCTGTTAATCCTAGCATGATAAAGAAGATTCAAAGAGAGTGAGATGCCAGCTCCTTTCATTCAGTCAGTAGCTTCAAACATTTCTGGTATATGAAAAACATGTTTTTCAATGGCAAAAATCAATGAATATTGTAAATGCACAAACAGTAATATCTCCACATTGCAAGGTGCAATTCTGAAATTTTTTGCTTTTTCCTGTAAATCCTAGCATGAAAAAGAAGATTCAAAGAGAGTGAGATGCCAGCTCCTTTCATTCAGTCAGTAGCTTCAAACATTTCTGGTATATGAAAAACATGTTTTTCAATGGCAAAAATCAATGAATATTGTAAATGCACAAACAGTAATATCTCCACATTGCAAGGTGCAATTCTGAAATTTTTTGCTTTTTCCTGCTAATCCTAGCATGATAAAGAAGATTCAAAGAGAGTGAGATGCCAGCTCCTTTCATTCAGTCAGTAGCTTCAAACATTTCTGGACGTTTTTCAATGGCAAAAATCAATGAATATTGTAAATGCACAAACAGTAATATCTCCACATTGCAAGGTGCAATTCTGAAATTTTTTGCTTTTTCCTGTTAATCCTAGCATGATAAAGAAGATTCAAAGAGAGTGAGATGCCAGCTCCTTTCATTCAGTCAGTAGCTTCAAACATTTCTGGTATATGAAAAACATGTTTTTCAATGGCAAAAATCAATGAATATTGTAAATGCACAAACAGTAATATCTCCACATTGCAAGGTGCAATTCTGAAATTTTTTGCTTTTTCCTGTTAATCCTAGCATGATAAAGAAGATTCAAAGAGAGTGAGATGCCAGCTCCTTTCATTCAGTCAGTAGCTTCAAAAATTTCTGGTATATGAAAAACATGTTTTTCAATGGCAAAAATCAATGAATATTGTAAATGCACAAACAGTAATATCTCCACATTGCAAGGTGCAATTCTGAAATTTTTTGCTTTTTCCTGTAAATCCTAGCATGAAAAAGAAGATTCAAAGAGAGTGAGATGCCAGCTCCTTTCATTCAGTCAGTAGCTTCAAACATTTCTGGTATATGAAAAACATGTTTTTCAATGGCAAAAATCAATGAATATTGTAAATGCACAAACAGTAATATCTCCACATTGCAAGGTGCAATTCTGAAATTTTTTGCTTTTTCCTGCTAATCCTAGCATGATAAAGAAGATTCAAAGAGAGTGAGATGCCAGCTCCTTTCATTCAGTCAGTAGCTTCAAACATTTCTGGACGTTTTTCAATGGCAAAAATCAATGAATATTGTAAATGCACAAACAGTAATATCTCCACATTGCAAGGTGCAATTCTGAAATTTTTTGCTTTTTCCTGTTAATCCTAGCATGATAAAGAAGATTCAAAGAGAGTGAGATGCCAGCTCCTTTCATTCAGTCAGTAGCTTCAAACATTTCTGGTATATGAAAAACATGTTTTTCAATGGCAAAAATCAATGAATATTGTAAATGCACAAACAGTAATATCTCCACATTGCAAGGTGCAATTCTGAAATTTTTTGCTTTTTCCTGTTAATCCTAGCATGATAAAGAAGATTCAAAGAGAGTGAGATGCCAGCTCCTTTCATTCAGTCAGTAGCTTCAAACATTTCTGGTATATGAAAAACATGTTTTTCAATGGCAAAAATCAATGAATATTGTAAATGCACAAACAGTAATATCTCCACATTGCAAGGTGCAATTCTGAAATTTTTTGCTTTTTCCTGCTAATCCTAGCATGATAAAGAAGATTCAAAGAGAGTGAGATGCCAGCTCCTTTCATTCAGTCAGTAGCTTCAAACATTTCTGGACGTTTTTCAATGGCAAAAATCAATGAATATTGTAAATGCACAAACAGTAATATCTCCACATTGCAAGGTGCAATTCTGAAATTTTTTGCTTTTTCCTGTTAATCCTAGCATGATAAAGAAGATTCAAAGAGAGTGAGATGCCAGCTCCTTTCATTCAGTCAGTAGCTTCAAACATTTCTGGTATATGAAAAACATGTTTTTCAATGGCAAAAATCAATGAATATTGTAAATGCACAAACAGTAATATCTCCACATTGCAAGGTGCAATTCTGAAATTTTTTGCTTTTTCCTGTAAATCCTAGCATGAAAAAGAAGATTCAAAGAGAGTGAGATGCCAGCTCCTTTCATTCAGTCAGTAGCTTCAAACATTTCTGGTTTATGAAAAACATGTTTTTCAATGGCAAAAATCAATGAATATTGTAAATGCACAAACAGTAATATCTCCACATTGCAAGGTGCAATTCTGAAATTTTTTGCTTTTTCCTGCTAATCCTAGCATGATAAAGAAGATTCAAAGAGAGTGAGATGCCAGCTCCTTTCATTCAGTCAGTAGCTTCAAACATTTCTGGACGTTTTTCAATGGCAAAAATCAATGAATATTGTAAATGCACAAACAGTAATATCTCCACATTGCAAGGTGCAATTCTGAAATTTTTTGCTTTTTCCTGTTAATCCTAGCATGATAAAGAAGATTCAAAGAGAGTGAGATGCCAGCTCCTTTCATTCAGTCAGTAGCTTCAAACATTTCTGGTATATGAAAAACATGTTTTTCAATGGCAAAAATCAATGAATATTGTAAATGCACAAACAGTAATATCTCCACATTGCAAGGTGCAATTCTGAAATTTTTTGCTTTTTCCTGCTAATCCTAGCATGATAAAGAAGATTCAAAGAGAGTGAGATGCCAGCTCCTTTCATTCAGTCAGTAGCTTCAAACATTTCTGGTATATGAAAAACATGTTTTTCAATGGCAAAAATCAATGAATATTGTAAATGCACAAACAGTAATATCTCCACATTGCAAGGTGCAATTCGGAAATTTTTTGCTTTTTCCAGCTAATCCTAGCATGATAAAGAAGATTCAAAGAGAGTGAGATGCCAGCTCCTTTCATTCAGTCAGTAGCTTCAAACATTTCTGGTATATGAATAACATGATGTTTTTCAATGGCAAAAATCAATGAATATTGTAAATGCACAAACAGTAATATCTCCACATTGCAAGGTGCAATTCTGAAATTTTTTGCTTTTTCCTGCTAATCCTAGCATGATAAAGAAGATTCAAAGAGAGTGAGATGCCAGCTCCTTTCATTCAGTCAGTAGCTTCAAACATTTCTGGACGTTTTTCAATGGCAAAAATCAATGAATATTGTAAATGCACAAACAGTAATATCTCCACATTGCAAGGTGCAATTCTGAAATTTTTTGCTTTCTCCTGTTAATCCTAGCATGATAAAGAAGATTCAAAGAGAGTGAGATGCCAGCTCCTTTCATTCAGTCAGTAGCTTCAAACATTTCTGGTATATGAAAAACATGTTTTTCAATGGCAAAAATCAATGAATATTGTAAATGCACAAACAGTAATATCTCCACATTGCAAGGTGCAATTCTGAAATTTTTTGCTTTTTCCTGCTAATCCTAGCATGATAAAGAAGATTCAAAGAGAGTGAGATGCCAGCTCCTTTCATTCAGTCAGTAGCTTCAAACATTTCTGGTATATGAAAAACATGTTTTTCAATGGCAAAAATCAATGAATATTGTAAATGCACAAACAGTAATATCTCCACATTGCAAGGTGCAATTCTGAAATTTTTTGCTTTTTCCTGCTAATCCTAGCATGATAAAGAAGATTCAAAGAGAGTGAGATGCCAGCTCCTTTCATTCAGTCAGTAGCTTCAAACATTTCTGGACGTTTTTCAATGGCAAAAATCAATGAATATTGTAAATGCACAAACAGTAATATCTCCACATTGCAAGGTGCAATTCTGAAATTTTTTGCTTTTTCCTGTTAATCCTAGCATGATAAAGAAGATTCAAAGAGAGTGAGATGCCAGCTCCTTTCATTCAGTCAGTAGCTTCAAACATTTCTGGTATATGAAAAACATGTTTTTCAATGGCAAAAATCAATGAATATTGTAAATGCACAAACAGTAATATCTCCACATTGCAAGGTGCAATTCTGAAATTTTTTGCTTTTTCCTGTAAATCCTAGCATGAAAAAGAAGATTCAAAGAGAGTGAGATGCCAGCTCCTTTCATTCAGTCAGTAGCTTCAAACATTTCTGGTATATGAAAAACATGTTTTTCAATGGCAAAAATCAATGAATATTGTAAATGCACAAACAGTAATATCTCCACATTGCAAGGTGCAATTCTGAAATTTTTTGCTTTTTCCTGCTAATCCTAGCATGATAAAGAAGATTCAAAGAGAGTGAGATGCCAGCTCCTTTCATTCAGTCAGTAGCTTCAAACATTTCTGGACGTTTTTCAATGGCAAAAATCAATGAATATTGTAAATGCACAAACAGTAATATCTCCACATTGCAAGGTGCAATTCTGAAATTTTTTGCTTTTTCCTGTTAATCCTAGCATGATAAAGAAGATTCAAAGAGAGTGAGATGCCAGCTCCTTTCATTCAGTCAGTAGCTTCAAACATTTCTGGTATATGAAAAACATGTTTTTCAATGGCAAAAATCAATGAATATTGTAAATGCACAAACAGTAATATCTCCACATTGCAAGGTGCAATTCTGAAATTTTTTGCTTTTTCCTGTTAATCCTAGCATGATAAAGAAGATTCAAAGAGAGTGAGATGCCAGCTCCTTTCATTCAGTCAGTAGCTTCAAACATTTCTGGTATATGAAAAACATGTTTTTCAATGGCAAAAATCAATGAATATTGTAAATGCACAAACAGTAATATCTCCACATTGCAAGGTGCAATTCTGAAATTTTTTGCTTTTTCCTGTAAATCCTAGCATGAAAAAGAAGATTCAAAGAGAGTGAGATGCCAGCTCCTTTCATTCAGTCAGTAGCTTCAAACATTTCTGGTATATGAAAAACATGTTTTTCAATGGCAAAAATCAATGAATATTGTAAATGCACAAACAGTAATATCTCCACATTGCAAGGTGCAATTCTGAAATTTTTTGCTTTTTCCTGCTAATCCTAGCATGATAAAGAAGATTCAAAGAGAGTGAGATGCCAGCTCCTTTCATTCAGTCAGTAGCTTCAAACATTTCTGGACGTTTTTCAATGGCAAAAATCAATGAATATTGTAAATGCACAAACAGTAATATCTCCACATTGCAAGGTGCAATTCTGAAATTTTTTGCTTTTTCCTGTTAATCCTAGCATGATAAAGAAGATTCAAAGAGAGTGAGATGCCAGCTCCTTTCATTCAGTCAGTAGCTTCAAACATTTCTGGTATATGAAAAACATGTTTTTCAATGGCAAAAATCAATGAATATTGTAAATGCACAAACAGTAATATCTCCACATTGCAAGGTGCAATTCTGAAATTTTTTGCTTTTTCCTGTTAATCCTAGCATGATAAAGAAGATTCAAAGAGAGTGAGATGCCAGCTCCTTTCATTCAGTCAGTAGCTTCAAACATTTCTGGTATATGAAAAACATGTTTTTCAATGGCAAAAATCAATGAATATTGTAAATGCACAAACAGTAATATCTCCACATTGCAAGGTGCAATTCTGAAATTTTTTGCTTTTTCCTGCTAATCCTAGCATGATAAAGAAGATTCAAAGAGAGTGAGATGCCAGCTCCTTTCATTCAGTCAGTAGCTTCAAACATTTCTGGACGTTTTTCAATGGCAAAAATCAATGAATATTGTAAATGCACAAACAGTAATATCTCCACATTGCAAGGTGCAATTCTGAAATTTTTTGCTTTTTCCTGTTAATCCTAGCATGATAAAGAAGATTCAAAGAGAGTGAGATGCCAGCTCCTTTCATTCAGTCAGTAGCTTCAAACATTTCTGGTATATGAAAAACATGTTTTTCAATGGCAAAAATCAATGAATATTGTAAATGCACAAACAGTAATATCTCCACATTGCAAGGTGCAATTCTGAAATTTTTTGCTTTTTCCTGTAAATCCTAGCATGAAAAAGAAGATTCAAAGAGAGTGAGATGCCAGCTCCTTTCATTCAGTCAGTAGCTTCAAACATTTCTGGTATATGAAAAACATGTTTTTCAATGGCAAAAATCAATGAATATTGTAAATGCACAAACAGTAATATCTCCACATTGCAAGGTGCAATTCTGAAATTTTTTGCTTTTTCCTGCTAATCCTAGCATGATAAAGAAGATTCAAAGAGAGTGAGATGCCAGCTCCTTTCATTCAGTCAGTAGCTTCAAACATTTCTGGACGTTTTTCAATGGCAAAAATCAATGAATATTGTAAATGCACAAACAGTAATATCTCCACATTGCAAGGTGCAATTCTGAAATTTTTTGCTTTTTCCTGTTAATCCTAGCATGATAAAGAACATTCAAAGAGAGTGAGATGCCAGCTCCTTTCATTCAGTCAGTAGCTTCAAACATTTCTGGTATATGAAAAACATGTTTTTCAATGGCAAAAATCAATGAATATTGTAAATGCACAAACAGTAATATCTCCACATTGCAAGGTGCAATTCTGAAATTTTTTGCTTTTTCCTGTTAATCCTAGCATGATAAAGAAGATTCAAAGAGAGTGAGATGCCAGCTCCTTTCATTCAGTCAGTAGCTTCAAACATTTCTGGTATATGAAAAACATGTTTTTCAATGGCAAAAATCAATGAATATTGTAAATGCACAAACAGTAATATCTCCACATTGCAAGGTGCAATTCTGAAATTTTTTGCTTTTTCCTGCTAATCCTAGCATGATAAAGAAGATTCAAAGAGTGAGATGCCAGCTCCTTTCATTCAGTCAGTAGCTTCAAACATTTCTGGTATATGAAAAACATGTTTTTCAATGGCAAAAATCAATGAATATTGTAAATGCACAAACAGTAATATCTCCACATTGCAAGGTGCAATTCTGAAATTTTTTGCTTTTTCCTGCTAATCCTAGCATGATAAAGAAGATTCAAAGAGAGTGAGATGCCAGCTCCTTTCATTCAGTCAGTAGCTTCAAACATTTCTGGTATATGAAAAACATGTTTTTCAATGGCAAAAATCAATGAATATTGTAAATGCACAAACAGTAATATCTCCACATTGCAAGGTGCAATTCGGAAATTCTTTGCTTTTTCCTGCTAATCCTAGCATGATAAAGAAGATTCAAAGAGAGTGAGATGCCAGCTCCTTTCATTCAGTCAGTAGCTTCAAACATTTCTGGTATATGAATAACATGATGTTTTTCAATGGCAAAAATCAATGAATATTGTAAATGCACAAACAGTAATATCTCCACATTGCAAGGTGCAATTCTGAAATTTTTTGCTTTTTCCTGCTAATCCTAGCATGATAAAGAAGATTCAAAGAGAGTGAGATGCCAGCTCCTTTCATTCAGTCAGTAGCTTCAAACATTTCTGGACGTTTTTCAATGGCAAAAATCAATGAATATTGTAAATGCACAAACAGTAATATCTCCACATTGCAAGGTGCAATTCTGAAATTTTTTGCTTTTTCCTGTTAATCCTAGCATGATAAAGAAGTTTCAAAGAGAGTGAGATGCCAGCTCCTTTCATTCAGTCAGTAGCTTCAAACATTTCTGGTATATGAAAAACATGTTTTTCAATGGCAAAAATCAATGAATATTGTAAATGCACAAACAGTAATATCTCCACATTGCAAGGTGCAATTCTGAAATTTTTTGCTTTTTCCTGCTAATCCTAGCATGATAAAGAAGATTCAAAGAGAGTGAGATGCCAGCTCCTTTCATTCAGTCAGTAGCTTCAAACATTTCTGGTATATGAAAAACATGTTTTTCAATGGCAAAAATCAATGAATATTGTAAATGCACAAACAGTAATATCTCCACATTGCAAGTTGCAATTCTGAAATTTTTTGCTTTTTCCTGCTAATCCTAGCATGATAAAGAAGATTCAAAGAGAGTGAGATGCCAGCTCCTTTCATTCAGTCAGTAGCTTCAAACATTTCTGGACGTTTTTCAATGGCAAAAATCAATGAATATTGTAAATGCACAAACAGTAATATCTCCACATTGCAAGGTGCAATTCTGAAATTTTTTGCTTTTTCCTGTTAATCCTAGCATGATAAAGAAGATTCAAAGAGAGTGAGATGCCAGCTCCTTTCATTCAGTCAGTAGCTTCAAACATTTCTGGTATATGAAAAACATGTTTTTCAATGGCAAAAATCAATGAATATTGTAAATGCACAAACAGTAATATCTCCACATTGCAAGGTGCAATTCTGAAATTTTTTGCTTTTTCCTGTTAATCCTAGCATGATAAAGAAGATTCAAAGAGAGTGAGATGCCAGCTCCTTTCATTCAGTCAGTAGCTTCAAACATTTCTGGTATATGAAAAACATGTTTTTCAATGGCAAAAATCAATGAATATTGTAAATGCACAAACAGTAATATCTCCACATTGCAAGGTGCAATTCTGAAATTTTTTGCTTTTTCCTGCTAATCCTAGCATGATAAAGAAGATTCAAAGAGAGTGAGATGCCGGCTCCTTTCATTCAGTCAGTAGCTTCAAACATTTCTGGACGTTTTTCAATGGCAAAAATCAATGAATATTGTAAATGCACAAACAGTAATATCTCCACATTGCAAGGTGCAATTCTGAAATTTTTGCTTTTTCCTGTTAATCCTAGCATGATAAAGAAGATTCAAAGAGAGTGAGATGCCAGCTCCTTTCATTCAGTCAGTAGCTTCAAACATTTCTGGTATATGAAAAACATGTTTTTCAATGGCAAAAATCAATGAATATTGTAAATGCACAAACAGTAATATCTCCACATTGCAAGGTGCAATTCTGAAATTTTTTGCTTTTTCCTGTTAATCCTAGCATGATAAAGAAGATTCAAAGAGAGTGAGATGCCAGCTCCTTTCATTCAGTCAGTAGCTTCAAACATTTCTGGTATATGAAAAACATGTTTTTCAATGGCAAAAATCAATGAATATTGTAAATGCACAAACAGTAATATCTCCACATTGCAAGGTGCAATTCTGAAATTTTTTGCTTTTTCCTGCTAATCCTAGCATGATAAAGAAGATTCAAAGAGTGAGATGCCAGCTCCTTTCATTCAGTCAGTAGCTTCAAACATTTCTGGTATATGAAAAACATGTTTTTCAATGGCAAAAATCAATGAATATTGTAAATGCACAAACAGTAATATCTCCACATTGCAAGGTGCAATTCTGAAATTTTTTGCTTTTTCCTGCTAATCCTAGCATGATAAAGAAGATTCAAAGAGAGTGAGATGCCAGCTCCTTTCATTCAGTCAGTAGCTTCAAACATTTCTGGTATATGAAAAACATGTTTTTCAATGGCAAAAATCAATGAATATTGTAAATGCACAAACAGTAATATCTCCACATTGCAAGGTGCAATTCTGAAATTTTTTGCTTTTTCCTGCTAATCCTAGCATGATAAAGAAGATTCAAAGAGTGAGATGCCAGCTCCTTTCATTCAGTCAGTAGCTTCAAACATTTCTGGTATATGAAAAACATGTTTTTCAATGGCAAAAATCAATGAATATTGTAAATTCACAAACAGTAATATCTCCACATTGCAAGGTGCAATTCTGAAATTTTTTGCTTTTTCCTGCTAATCCTAGCATGATAAAGAAGATTCAAAGAGAGTGAGATGCCAGCTCCTTTCATTCAGTCAGTAGCTTCAAACATTTCTGGACGTTTTTCAATGGCAAAAATCAATGAATATTGTAAATGCACAAACAGTAATATCTCCACATTGCAAGGTGCAATTCTGAAATTTTTTGCTTTTTCCTGTTAATCCTAGCATGATAAAGAAGATTCAAAGAGAGTGAGATGCCAGCTCCTTTCATTCAGTCAGTAGCTTCAAACATTTCTGGTATATGAAAAACATGTTTTTCAATGGCAAAAATCAATGAATATTGTAAATGCACAAACAGTAATATCTCCACATTGCAAGGTGCAATTCTGAAATTTTTTGCTTTTTCCTGCTAATCCTAGCATGATAAAGAAGATTCAAAGAGAGTGAGATGCCAGCTCCTTTCATTCAGTCAGTAGCTTCAAACATTTCTGGTATATGAAAAACATGTTTTTCAATGGCAAAAATCAATGAATATTGTAAATGCACAAACAGTAATATCTCCACATTGCAAGGTGCAATTCGGAAATTCTTTGCTTTTTCCTGCTAATCCTAGCATGATAAAGAAGATTCAAAGAGAGTGAGATGCCAGCTCCTTTCATTCAGTTAGTAGCTTCAAACATTTCTGGTATATGAAAAACATGTTTTTCAATGGCAAAAATCAATGAATATTGTAAATGCACAAACAGTAATATCTCCACATTGCAAGGTGCAATTCTGAAATTTTTTGCTTTTTCCTGCTAATCCTAGCATGATAAAGAAGATTCAAAGAGAGTGAGATGCCAGCTCCTTTCATTCAGTCAGTAGCTTCAAACATTTCTGGACGTTTTTCAATGGCAAAAATCAATGAATATTGTAAATGCACAAACAGTAATATCTCCACATTGCAAGGTGCAATTCTGAAATTTTTTGCTTTTTCCTGTTAATCCTAGCATGATAAAGAAGATTCAAAGAGAGTGAGATGCCAGCTCCTTTCATTCAGTCAGTAGCTTCAAACATTTCTGGTATATGAAAAACATGTTTTTCAATGGCAAAAATCAATGAATATTGTAAATGCACAAACAGTAATATCTCCACATTGCAAGGTGCAATTCTGAAATTTTTTGCTTTTTCCTGCTAATCCTAGCATGATAAAGAAGATTCAAAGAGAGTGAGATGCCAGCTCCTTTCATTCAGTCAGTAGCTTCAAACATTTCTGGTATATGAAAAACATGTTTTTCAATGGCAAAAATCAATGAATATTGTAAATGCACAAACAGTAATATCTCCACATTGCAAGGTGCAATTCTGAAATTTTTTGCTTTTTCCTGCTAATCCTAGCATGATAAAGAAGATTCAAAGAGAGTGAGATGCCAGCTCCTTTCATTCAGTCAGTAGCTTCAAACATTTCTGGACGTTTTTCAATGGCAAAAATCAATGAATATTGTAAATGCACAAACAGTAATATCTCCACATTGCAAGGTGCAATTCTGAAATTTTTTGCTTTTTCCTGTTAATCCTAGCATGATAAAGAA
This sequence comes from Phyllobates terribilis, assembly GCF_046119375.1. NCBI lineage: Eukaryota > Metazoa > Chordata > Amphibia > Anura > Dendrobatidae > Phyllobates > Phyllobates terribilis. The sequence goes on along the minus strand of NW_027364641.1, from coordinate 46,960 downwards.
GATTCAAAGAGAGTGAGATGCCAGCTCCTTTCATTCAGTCAGTAGCTTCAAACATTTCTGGTATATGAAAAACATGTTTTTCAATGGCAAAAATCAATGAATATTGTAAATGCACAAACAGTAATATCTCCACACTGCAAGGTGCAATTCTGAAATTTTTTGCTTTTTCCTGTTAATCCTAGCATGATAAAGAAGATTCAAAGAGAGTGAGATGCCAGCTCCTTTCATTCAGTCAGTAGCTTCAAACATTTCTGGTATATGAAAAACATGTTTTTCAATGGCAAAAATCAATGAATATTGTAAATGCACAAACAGTAATATCTCCACATTGCAAGGTGCAATTCTGAAATTTTTTGCTTTTTCCTGCTAATCCTAGCATGATAAAGAAGATTCAAAGAGTGAGATGCCAGCTCCTTTCATTCAGTCAGTAGCTTCAAACATTTCTGGTATATGAAAAACATGTTTTTCAATGGCAAAAATCAATGAATATTGTAAATGCACAAACAGTAATATCTCCACATTGCAAGGTGCAATTATGAAATTTTTTGCTTTTTCCTGCTAATCCTAGCATGATAAAGAAGATTCAAAGACAGTGAGATGCCAGCTCCTTTCATTCAGTCAGTAGCTTCAAACATTTCTGGACGTTTTTCAATGGCAAAAATCAATGAATATTGTAAATGCACAAACAGTAATATCTCCACATTGCAAGGTGCAATTCTGAAATTTTTTGCTTTTTCCTGTTAATCCTAGCATGATAAAGAAGATTCAAAGAGAGTGAGATGCCAGCTCCTTTCATTCAGTCAGTAGCTTCAAACATTTCTGGTATATGAAAAACATGTTTTTCAATGGCAAAAATCAATGAATATTGTAAATGCACAAACAGTAATATCTCCACATTGCAAGGTGCAATTCTGAAATTTTTTGCTTTTTCCTGCTAATCCTAGCATGATAAAGAAGATTCAAAGAGAGTGAGATGCCAGCTCCTTTCATTCAGTCAGTAGCTTCAAACATTTCTGGTATATGAAAAACATGTTTTTCAATGGCAAAAATCAATGAATATTGTAAATGCACAAACAGTAATATCTCCACATTGCAAGGTGCAATTCGGAAATTTTTTGCTTTTTCCAGCTAATCCTAGCATGATAAAGAAGATTCAAAGAGAGTGAGATGCCAGCTCCTTTCATTCAGTCAGTAGCTTCAAACATTTCTGGTATATGAATAACATGATGTTTTTCAATGGCAAAAATCAATGAATATTGTAAATGCACAAACAGTAATATCTCCACATTGCAAGGTGCAATTCTGAAATTTTTTGCTTTTTCCTGCTAATCCTAGCATGATAAAGAAGATTCAAAGAGAGTGAGATGCCAGCTCCTTTCATTCAGTCAGTAGCTTCAAACATTTCTGGACGTTTTTCAATGGCAAAAATCAATGAATATTGTAAATGCACAAACAGTAATATCTCCACATTGCAAGGTGCAATTCTGAAATTTTTTGCTTTTTCCTGTTAATCCTAGCATGATAAAGAAGATTCAAAGAGAGTGAGATGCCAGCTCCTTTCATTCAGTCAGTAGCTTCAAACATTTCTGGTATATGAAAAACATGTTTTTCAATGGCAAAAATCAATGAATATTGTAAATGCACAAACAGTAATATCTCCACATTGCAAGGTGCAATTCTGAAATTTTTTGCTTTTTCCTGCTAATCCTAGCATGATAAAGAAGATTCAAAGAGAGTGAGATGCCAGCTCCTTTCATTCAGTCAGTAGCTTCAAACATTTCTGGTATATGAAAAACATGTTTTTCAATGGCAAAAATCAATGAATATTGTAAATGCACAAACAGTAATATCTCCACATTTCAAGGTGCAATTCTGAAATTTTTTGCTTTTTCCTGCTAATCCTAGCATGATAAAGAAGATTCAAAGAGAGTGAGATGCCAGCTCCTTTCATTCAGTCAGTAGCTTCAAACATTTCTGGTATATGAAAAACATGTTTTTCAATGGCAAAAATCAATGAATATTGTAAATGCACAAACAGTAATATCTCCACATTTCAAGGTGCAATTCTGAAATTTTTTGCTTTTTCCTGCTAATCCTAGCATGATAAAGAAGATTCAAAGAGTGAGATGCCAGCTCCTTTCATTCAGTCAGTAGCTTCAAACATTTCTGGTATATGAAAAACATGTTTTTCAATGGCAAAAATCAATGAATATTGTAAATGCACAAACAGTAATATCTCCACATTGCAAGGTGCAATTCTGAAATTTTTTGCTTTTTCCTGCTAATCCTAGCATGATAAAGAAGATTCAAAGAGAGTGAGATGCCAGCTCCTTTCATTCAGTCAGTAGCTTCAAACATTTCTGGACGTTTTTCAATGGCAAAAATCAATGAATATTGTAAATGCACAAACAGTAATATCTCCACATTGCAAGGTGCAATTCTGAAATTTTTTGCTTTTTCCTGTTAATCCTAGCATGATAAAGAAGATTCAAAGAGAGTGAGATGCCAGCTCCTTTCATTCAGTCAGTAGCTTCAAACATTTCTGGTATATGAAAAACATGTTTTTCAATGGCAAAAATCAATGAATATTGTAAATGCACAAACAGTAATATCTCCACATTTCAAGGTGCAATTCTGAAATTTTTTGCTTTTTCCTGCTAATCCTAGCATGATAAAGAAGATTCAAAGAGTGAGATGCCAGCTCCTTTCATTCAGTCAGTAGCTTCAAACATTTCTGGTATATGAAAAACATGTTTTTCAATGGCAAAAATCAATGAATATTGTAAATGCACAAACAGTAATATCTCCACATTGCAAGGTGCAATTCTGAAATTTTTTGCTTTTTCCTGCTAATCCTAGCATGATAAAGAAGATTCAAAGAGAGTGAGATGCCAGCTCCTTTCATTCAGTCAGTAGCTTCAAACATTTCTGGACGTTTTTCAATGGCAAAAATCAATGAATATTGTAAATGCACAAACAGTAATATCTCCACATTGCAAGGTGCAATTCTGAAATTTTTTGCTTTTTCCTGTTAATCCTAGCATGATAAAGAAGATTCAAAGAGAGTGAGATGCCAGCTCCTTTCATTCAGTCAGTAGCTTCAAACATTTCTGGTATATGAAAAACATGTTTTTCAATGGCAAAAATCAATGAATATTGTAAATGCACAAACAGTAATATCTCCACATTGCAAGGTGCAATTCTGAAATTTTTTGCTTTTTCCTGCTAATCCTAGCATGATAAAGAAGATTCAAAGAGAGTGAGATGCCAGCTCCTTTCATTCAGTCAGTAGCTTCAAACATTTCTGGTATATGAAAAACATGTTTTTCAATGGCAAAAATCAATGAATATTGTAAATGCACAAACAGTAATATCTCCACATTGCAAGGTGCAATTCTGAAATTTTTTGCTTTTTCCTGCTAATCCTAGCATGATAAAGAAGATTCAAAGAGAGTGAGATGCCAGCTCCTTTCATTCAGTCAGTAGCTTCAAACATTTCTGGACGTTTTTCAATGGCAAAAATCAATGAATATTGTAAATGCACAAACAGTAATATCTCCACATTGCAAGGTGCAATTCTGAAATTTTTTGCTTTTTCCTGTTAATCCTAGCATGATAAAGAAGATTCAAAGAGAGTGAGATGCCAGCTCCTTTCATTCAGTCAGTAGCTTCAAACATTTCTGGTATATGAAAAACATGTTTTTCAATGGCAAAAATCAATGAATATTGTAAATGCACAAACAGTAATATCTCCACATTGCAAGGTGCAATTCTGAAATTTTTTGCTTTTTCCTGCTAATCCTAGCATGATAAAGAAGATTCAAAGAGAGTGAGATGCCAGCTCCTTTCATTCAGTCAGTAGCTTCAAACATTTCTGGTATATGAAAAACATGTTTTTCAATGGCAAAAATCAATGAATATTGTAAATGCACAAACAGTAATATCTCCACATTGCAAGGTGCAATTCGGAAATTTTTTGCTTTTTCCAGCTAATCCTAGCATGATAAAGAAGTTTCAAAGAGAGTGAGATGCCAGCTCCTTTCATTCAGTCAGTAGCTTCAAACATTTCTGGTATATGAATAACATGATGTTTTCCAATGGCAAAAATCAATGAATATTGTAAATGCACAAACAGTAATATCTCCACATTGCAAGGTGCAATTCTGAAATTTTTTGCTTTTTCCTGCTAATCCTAGCATGATAAAGAAGATTCAAAGAGAGTGAGATGCCAGCTCCTTTCATTCAGTCAGTAGCTTCAAACATTTCTGGACGTTTTTCAATGGCAAAAATCAATGAATATTGTAAATGCACAAACAGTAATATCTCCACATTGCAAGGTGCAATTCTGAAATTTTTTGCTTTTTCCTGTTAATCCTAGCATGATAAAGAAGATTCAAAGAGAGTGAGATGCCAGCTCCTTTCATTCAGTCAGTAGCTTCAAACATTTCTGGTATATGAAAAACATGTTTTTCAATGGCAAAAATCAATGAATATTGTAAATGCACAAACAGTAATATCTCCACATTGCAAGGTGCAATTCTGAAATTTTTTGCTTTTTCCTGCTAATCCTAGCATGATAAAGAAGATTCAAAGAGAGTGAGATGCCAGCTCCTTTCATTCAGTCAGTAGCTTCAAACATTTCTGGTATATGAAAAACATGTTTTTCAATGGCAAAAATCAATGAATATTGTAAATGCACAAACAGTAATATCTCCACATTGCAAGGTGCAATTCTGAAATTTTTTGCTTTTTCCTGCTAATCCTAGCATGATAAAGAAGATTCAAAGAGAGTGAGATGCCAGCTCCTTTCATTCAGTCAGTAGCTTCAAACATTTCTGGACGTTTTTCAATGGCAAAAATCAATGAATATTGTAAATGCACAAACAGTAATATCTCCACATTGCAAGGTGCAATTCTGAAATTTTTTGCTTTTTCCTGTTAATCCTAGCATGATAAAGAAGATTCAAAGAGAGTGAGATGCCAGCTCCTTTCATTCAGTCAGTAGCTTCAAACATTTCTGGTATATGAAAAACATGTTTTTCAATGGCAAAAATCAATGAATATTGTAAATGCACAAACAGTAATATCTCCACATTGCAAGGTGCAATTCTGAAATTTTTTGCTTTTTCCTGCTAATCCTAGCATGATAAAGAAGATTCAAAGAGTGAGATGCCAGCTCCTTTCATTCAGTCAGTAGCTTCAAACATTTCTGGTATATGAAAAACATGTTTTTCAATGGCAAAAATCAATGAATATTGCAAATGCACAAACAGTAATATCTCAACATTGCAAGGTGCAATTCTGAAATTTTTTGCTTTTTCCTGCTAATCCTAGCATGATAAAGAAGATTCAAAGAGAGTGAGATGCCAGCTCCTTTCATTCAGTCAGTAGCTTCAAACATTTCTGGACGTTTTTCAATGGCAAAAATCAATGAATATTGTAAATGCACAAACAGTAATATCTCCACATTGCAAGGTGCAATTCTGAAATTTTTTGCTTTTTCCTGTTAATCCTAGCATGATAAAGAAGATTCAAAGAGAGTGAGATGCCAGCTCCTTTCATTCAGTCAGTAGCTTCAAACATTTCTGGTATATGAAAAACATGTTTTTCAATGGCAAAAATCAATGAATATTGTAAATGCACAAACAGTAATATCTCCACATTGCAAGGTGCAATTCTGAAATTTTTTGCTTTTTCCTGCTATTCCTAGCATGATAAAGAAGATTCAAAGAGAGTGAGATGCCAGCTCCTTTCATTCAGTCAGTAGCTTCAAACATTTCTGGTATATGAAAAACATGTTTTTCAATGGCAAAAATCAATGAATATTGTAAATGCACAAACAGTAATATCTCCACATTGCAAGGTGCAATTCGGAAATTTTTTGCTTTTTCCTGTTAATCCTAGCATGATAAAGAAGATTCAAAGAGAGTGAGATGCCAGCTCCTTTCATTCAGTCAGTAGCTTCAAACATTTCTGGTATATGAAAAACATGTTTTTCAATGGCAAAAATCAATGAATATTGTAAATGCACAAACAGTAATATCTCCACATTGCAAGGTGCAATTCTGAAATTTTTTGCTTTTTCCTGTTAATCCTAGCATGATAAAGAAGATTCAAAGAGAGTGAGATGCCAGCTCCTTTCATTCAGTCAGTAGCTTCAAACATTTCTGGTATATGAAAAACATGTTTTTCAATGGCAAAAATCAATGAATATTGTAAATGCACAAACAGTAATATCTCCACATTGCAAGGTGCAATTCTGAAATTTTTTGCTTTTTCCTGCTAATCCTAGCATGATAAAGAAGATTCAAAGAGAGTGAGATGCCAGCTCCTTTCATTCAGTCAGTAGCTTCAAACATTTCTGGTATATGAAAAACATGTTTTTCAATGGCAAAAATCAATGAATATTGTAAATGCACAAACAGTAATATCTCCACATTGCAAGGTGCAATTCTGAAATTTTTTGCTTTTTCCTGCTAATCCTAGCATGATAAAGAAGATTCAAAGAGAGTGAGATGCCAGCTCCTTTCATTCAGTCAGTAGCTTCAAACATTTCTGGACGTTTTTCAATGGCAAAAATCAATGAATATTGTAAATGCACAAACAGTAATATCTCCACATTGCAAGGTGCAATTCTGAAATTTTTTGCTTTTTCCTGTTAATCCTAGCATGATAAAGAAGATTCAAAGAGAGTGAGATGCCAGCTCCTTTCATTCAGTCAGTAGCTTCAAACATTTCTGGTATATGAAAAACATGTTTTTCAATGGCAAAAATCAATGAATATTGTAAATGCACAAACAGTAATATCTCCACATTGCAAGGTGCAATTCTGAAATTTTTTGCTTTTTCCTGCTAATCCTAGCATGAAAAAGAAGATTCAAAGAGTGAGATGCCAGCTCCTTTCATTCAGTCAGTAGCTTCAAACATTTCTGGTATATGAAAAACATGTTTTTCAATGGCAAAAATCAATGAATATTGTAAATGCACAAACAGTAATATCTCAACATTGCAAGGTGCAATTCTGAAATTTTTTGCTTTTTCCTGCTAATCCTAGCATGATAAAGAAGATTCAAAGAGAGTGAGATGCCAGCTCCTTTCATTCAGTCAGTAGCTTCAAACATTTCTGGACGTTTTTCAATGGCAAAAATCAATGAATATTGTAAATGCACAAACAGTAATATCTCCACATTGCAAGGTGCAATTCTGAAATTTTTTGCTTTTTCCTGTTAATCCTAGCATGATAAAGAAGATTCAAAGAGAGTGAGATGCCAGCTCCTTTCATTCAGTCAGTAGCTTCAAACATTTCTGGTATATGAAAAACATGTTTTTCAATGGCAAAAATCAATGAATATTGTAAATGCACAAACAGTAATATCTCCACATTGCAAGGTGCAATTCTGAAATTTTTTGCTTTTTCCTGCTAATCCTAGCATGATAAAGAAGATTCAAAGAGAGTGAGATGCCAGCTCCTTTCATTCAGTCAGTAGCTTCAAACATTTCTGGTATATGAAAAACATGTTTTTCAATGGCAAAAATCAATGAATATTGTAAATGCACAAACAGTAATATCTCCACATTGCAAGGTGCAATTCTGGAATTTTTTGCTTTTTCCTGCTAATCCTAGCATGATAAAGAAGATTCAAAGAGAGTGAGATGCCAGCTCCTTTCATTCAGTCAGTAGCTTCAAACATTTCTGGACGTTTTTCAATGGCAAAAATCAATGAATATTGTAAATGCACAAACAGTAATATCTCCACATTGCAAGGTGCAATTCTGAAATTTTTTGCTTTTTCCTGTTAATCCTAGCATGATAAAGAAGATTCAAAGAGAGTGAGATGCCAGCTCCTTTCATTCAGTCAGTAGCTTCAAACATTTCTGGTATATGAAAAACATGTTTTTCAATGGCAAAAATCAATGAATATTGTAAATGCACAAACAGTAATATCTCCACATTGCAAGGTGCAATTCTGAAATTTTTTGCTTTTTCCTGTTAATCCTAGCATGATAAAGAAGATTCAAAGAGAGTGAGATGCCAGCTCCTTTCATTCAGTCAGTAGCTTCAAACATTTCTGGTATATGAAAAACATGTTTTTCAATGGCAAAAATCAATGAATATTGTAAATGCACAAACAGTAATATCTCCACATTGCAAGGTGCAATTCTGAAATTTTTTGCTTTTTCCTGTTAATCCTAGCATGATAAAGAAGATTCAAAGAGAGTGAGATGCCAGCTCCTTTCATTCAGTCAGTAGCTTCAAACATTTCTGGTATATGAAAAACATGTTTTTCAATGGCAAAAATCAATGAATATTGTAAATGCACAAACAGTAATATCTCCACATTGCAAGGTGCAATTCTGAAATTTTTTGCTTTTTCCTGCTAATCCTAGCATGATAAAGAAGATTCAAAGAGAGTGAGATGCCAGCTCCTTTCATTCAGTCAGTAGCTTCAAACATTTCTGGACGTTTTTCAATGGCAAAAATCAATGAATATTGTAAATGCACAAACAGTAATATCTCCACATTTCAAGGTGCAATTCTGAAATTTTTTGCTTTTTCCTGTTAATCCTAGCATGATAAAGAAGATTCAAAGAGAGTGAGATGCCAGCTCCTTTCATTCAGTCAGTAGCTTCAAACATTTCTGGTATATGAAAAACATGTTTTTCAATGGCAAAAATCAATGAATATTGTAAATGCACAAACAGTAATATCTCCACATTGCAAGGTGCAATTCTGAAATTTTTTGCTTTTTCCTGCTAATCCTAGCATGATAAAGAAGATTCAAAGAGAGTGAGATGCCAGCTCCTTTCATTCAGTCAGTAGCTTCAAACATTTCTGGTATATGAAAAACATGTTTTTCAATGGCAAAAGTCAATGAATATTGTAAATGCACAAACAGTAATATCTCCACATTGCAAGGTGCAATTCTGAAATTTTTTGCTTTTTCCTGCTAATCCTAGCATGATAAAGAAGATTCAAAGAGAGTGAGATGCCAGCTCCTTTCATTCAGTCAGTAGCTTCAAACATTTCTGGTATATGAAAAACATGTTTTTCAATGGCAAAAATCAATGAATATTGTAAATGCACAAACAGTAATATCTCCACATTGCAAGGCGCAATTCTGAAATTTTTTGCTTTTTCCTGCTCCTCTTAGCATGATAAAGAAGATTCAAAGAGAGTGAGATGCCAGCTCCTTTCATTCAGTCAGTAGCTTCAATCATTTCTGGACGTTTTTCAATGGCAAAAATCAATGAATATTGTAAATGCACAAACAGTAATTTCTCCGCATTGCAAGGTGCAATTCTGAAATTTTTTGCTTTTTCCTGCTCCTCTTAGCATGATAAAGAAGATTCAACGAGAGTGAGATGCCAGCTCCTTTCATTCAGTCAGTAGCTTCAATCATTTCTGGACGTTTTTCAATGGCAAAAATCAATGAATATTGTAAATGCACAAACTGAAATTTCTCCGCATTGCAAGGTGCAATTCTGAAATTTTTTGCTTTTTCCTGCTCCTCTTAGCATGATAAAGAAGATTCAAAGAGAGTGAGATGCCAGCTCCTTTCATTCAGTCAGTAGCTTCAATCATTTCTGGACGTTTTTCAATGGCAAAAATCAATGAATATTGTAAATGCACAAACAGTAATTTCTGTGCATTGCAAGGTGCAATTCTGAAATTTTTTGCTTTTTCCTGCTCCTCTTAGCATGGTAAAGAAGATTCAAAGAGAGTGAGATGCCAGCTCCTTTCATTCAGTCAGTAGCTTCAAACATTTCTGGTATATGAATAACATGATGTTTTTCAATGACAAAAATCAATGAATATTGTAAATGCACAAACAGTAATTTCTCCGCATTGCAAGGTGCAAGTCTGAAATTTTTTGCTTTTTCCTGCTCCTCTTAGCATGATAAAGAAGATTCAAAGAGAGTGAGATGCCAGCTCCTTTCATTCAGTTAGTAGCTTCAATCATTTCTGGACGTTTTTCAATGGCAAAAATCAATGAATATTGTAAATGCACAAACTGTAATTTCTCCGCATTGCAAGGTGCAATTCTGAAATTTTTTGCTTTTTCCTGCTCCTCTTAGCATGATAAAGAAGATTCAAAGAGAGTGAGATGCCAGCTCCTTTCATTCAGTCAGTAGCTTCAATCATTTCTGGACGTTTTTCAATGGCAAAAATCAATGAATATTGTAAATGCACAAACAGTAATTTCTCCGCATTGCAAGGTGCAATTCTGAAATTTTTTGCTTTTTCCTGCTCCTCTTAGCATGGTAAAGAATACTCAAAGAGAGTGAGATGCCAGCTCCTTTCATTCAGTCAGTAGCTTCAAACATTTCTGGTATATGAATAACATGATGTTTTTCAATGGCAAAAATCAATGAATATTGTAAATGCACAAACAGTAATTTCTCCGCATTGCAAGGTGCAAGTCTGAAATTTTTTGCTTTTTCCTGCTCCTCTTAGCATGATAAAGAAGATTCAAAGAGAGTGAGATGCCAGCTCCTTTCATTCAGTCAGTAGCTTCAAACATTTCTGGTATATGAATAACATGATGTTTTTCAATGGCAAAAATCAATGAATATTGTAAATGCACAAACAGTAATTTCTCCGCATTGCAAGGTGCAATTCTGAAATTTTTTGCTTTTTCCTGCTCCTCTTAGCATGATAAAGAAGATTCAAAGAGAGTGAGATGCCAGCTCCTTTCATTCAGTCAGTAGCTTCAATCATTTCTGGACGTTTTTCAATGGCAAAAATCAATGAATATTGTAAATGCACAAACAGTAATTTCTCCGCATTGCAAGGTGCAATTCTGAAATTTTTTGCTTTTTCCTGCTCCTCTTAGCATGATAAAGAAGATTCAAAGAGAGTGAGATGTCAACTCCTTTCATTCAGTCAGTAGCTTCAAACATTTCTGGTATATGAATAACATGATGTTTTTCAATGGCAAAAATCAATGGATATTGTAAATGCACAAACAGTAATTTCTCCGCATTGCAAGGTGCAATTCTGAAATTTTTTGCTTTTTCCTGCTCCTCTTAGCATGATAAAGAAGATTCAAAGAGAGTGAGATGCCAGCTCCTTTCATTCAGTCAGTAGCTTCAATCATTTCTGGACGTTTTTCAATGGCAAAAATCAATGAATATTGTAAATGCACAAACAGTAATTTCTCCGCATTGCAAGGTGCAATTCTGAAATTTTTTGCTTTTTCCTGCTCCTCTTAGCATGATAAAGAAGATTCAAAGAGAGTGAGATGCCAGCTCCTTTCATTCAGTCAGTAGCTTCAAACATTTCTGGTATATGAATAACATGATGTTTTTCAATGGCAAAAATCAATGAATATTGTAAATGCACAAACAGTAATTTCTCCGCATTGCAAGGTGCAATTCTGAAATTTTTTGCCTTTTCCTGCTCCTCTTAGCATGATAAAGAAGATTCAAAGAGAGTGAGATTCCAGCTCCTTTCGTTCAGTCAGTAGCTTCAATCATTTCTGGACGTTTTTCAATGGCAAAAATCATTGAATATTATAAATGCACAAACAGTAATTTCTCCGCATTGCAAGGTGCAATTCTGAAATTTTTTACTTTTTCCTGCTCCTCTTAGCATGATAAATAAGATTCAAAGAGAGTGAGATGCCAGCTCCTTTCATTCAGTCAGTAGCTTCAATCATTTCTGGTATATGAATAACATGATGTTTTTCAATGGCAAAAATCAATGAATATTGTAAATGCACAAACAGTAATATCTCCACATTGCAAGGTGCAATTCTGAAATTTTTTGCTTTTTCCTGTTAATCCTAGCATGATAAAGAAGATTCAAAGAGAGTGAGATGCCAGCTCCTTTCATTCAGTCAGTAGCTTCAATCATTTCTGGTATATGAAAAACATGTTTTTCAATGGCAAAAATCAATGAATATTGTAAATGCACAAACAGTAATATCTCCACATTGCAAGGTGCAATTCTGAAATTTTTTGCTTTTTCCTGTAAATCCTAGCATGATAAAGAAGATTCAAAGAGAGTGAGATGCCAGCTCCTTTCATTCAGTCAGTAGCTTCAAACATTTCTGGTATATGAAAAACATGTTTTTCAATGGCAAAAATCAATGAATATTGTAAATGCACAAACAGTAATATCTCCACATTGCAAGGTGCAATTCTGAAATTTTTTGCTTTTTTCTGCTAATCCTAGCATGATAAAGAAGATTCAAAGAGAGTGAGATGCCAGCTCCTTTCATTCAGTCAGTAGCTTCAAACATTTCTGGACGTTTTTCAATGGCAAAAATCAATGAATATTGTAAATGCACAAACAGTAATATCTCCACATTGCAAGGTGCAATTCTGAAATTTTTTGCTTTTTCCTGTTAATCCTAGCATGATAAAGAATATTCAAAGAGAGTGAGATGCCAGCTCCTTTCATTCAGTCAGTAGCTTCAAACATTTCTGGTATATGAAAAACATGTTTTTCAATGGCAAAAATCAATGAATATTGTAAATGCACAAACAGTAATATCTCCACATTGCAAGGTGCAATTCTGAAATTTTTTGCTTTTTCCTGCTAATCCTAGCATGATAAAGAAGATTCAAAGAGTGAGATGCCAGCTCCTTTCATTCAGTCAGTAGCTTCAAACATTTCTGGTATATGAAAAACATGTTTTTCAATGGCAAAAATCAATGAATATTGTAAATGCACAAACAGTAATATCTCCACATTGCAAGGTGCAATTCTGAAATTTTTTGCTTTTTCCTGCTAATCCTAGCATGATAAAGAAGATTCAAAGAGAGTGAGATGCCAGCTACTTTCATTCAGTCAGTAGCTTCAAACATTTCTGGTATATGAAAAACATGTTTTTCAATGGCAAAAATCAATGAATATTGTAAATGCACAAACAGTAATATCTCCACATTGCAAGGTGCAATTCGGAAATTCTTTGCTTTTTCCTGCTAATCCTAGCATGATAAAGAAGATTCAAAGAGAGTGAGATGCCAGCTCCTTTCATTCAGTCAGTAGCTTCAAACATTTCTGGTATATGAATAACATGATGTTTTTCAATGGCAAAAATCAATGAATATTGTAAATGCACAAACAGTAATATCTCCACATTGCAAGGTGCAATTCTGAAATTTTTTGCTTTTTCCTGTTAATCCTAGCATGATAAAGAAGATTCAAAGAGAGTGAGATGCCAGCTCCTTTCATTCAGTCAGTAGCTTCAATCATTTCTGGTATATGAAAAACATGTTTTTCAATGGCAAAAATCAATGAATATTGTAAATGCACAAACAGTAATATCTCCACATTGCAAGGTGCAATTCTGAAATTTTTTGCTTTTTCCTGTAAATCCTAGCATGATAAAGAAGATTCAAAGAGAGTGAGATGCCAGCTCCTTTCATTCAGTCAGTAGCTTCAAACATTTCTGGTATATGAAAAACATGTTTTTCAATGGCAAAAATCAATGAATATTGTAAATGCACAAACAGTAATATCTCCACATTGCAAGGTGCAATTCTGAAATTTTTTGCTTTTTTCTGCTAATCCTAGCATGATAAAGAAGATTCAAAGAGAGTGAGATGCCAGCTCCTTTCATTCAGTCAGTAGCTTCAAACATTTCTGGACGTTTTTCAATGGCAAAAATCAATGAATATTGTAAATGCACAAACAGTAATATCTCCACATTGCAAGGTGCAATTCTGAAATTTTTTGCTTTTTCCTGTTAATCCTAGCATGATAAAGAAGATTCAAAGAGAGTGAGATGCCAGCTCCTTTCATTCAGTCAGTAGCTTCAAACATTTCTGGTATATGAAAAACATGTATTTCAATGGCAAAAATCAATGAATATTGTAAATGCACAAACAGTAATATCTCCACATTGCAAGGTGCAATTCTGAAATTTTTTGCTTTTTCCTGTTAATCCTAGCATGATAAAGAATATTCAAAGAGAGTGAGATGCCAGCTCCTTTCATTCAGTCAGTAGCTTCAAACATTTCTGGTATATGAAAAACATGTTTTTCAATGGCAAAAATCAATGAATATTGTAAATGCACAAACAGTAATATCTCCACATTGCAAGGTGCAATTCTGAAATTTTTTGCTTTTTCCTGCTAATCCTAGCATGATAAAGAAGATTCAAAGAGAGTGAGATGCCAGCTCCTTTCATTCAGTCAGTAGCTTCAAACATTTCTGGACGTTTTTCAATGGCAAAAATCAATGAATATTGTAAATGCACAAACAGTAATATCTCCACATTGCAAGGTGCAATTCTGAAATTTTTTGCTTTTTCCTGTTAATCCTAGCATGATAAAGAAGATTCAAAGAGAGTGAGATGCCAGCTCCTTTCATTCAGTCAGTAGCTTCAATCATTTCTGGTATATGAAAAACATGTTTTTCAATGGCAAAAATCAATGAATATTGTAAATGCACAAACAGTAATATCTCCACATTGCAAGGTGCAATTCTGAAATTTTTTGCTTTTTCCTGTTAATCCTAGCATGATAAAGAAGATTCAAAGAGAGTGAGATGCCAGCTCCTTTCATTCAGTCAGTAGCTTCAATCATTTCTGGTATATGAAAAACATGTTTTTCAATGGCAAAAATCAATGAATATTGTAAATGCACAAACAGTAATATCTCCACATTGCAAGGTGCAATTCTGAAATTTTTTGCTTTTTCCTGTAAATCCTAGCATGATAAAGAAGATTCAAAGAGAGTGAGATGCCAGCTCCTTTCATTCAGTCAGTAGCTTCAAACATTTCTGGTATATGAAAAACATGTTTTTCAATGGCAAAAATCAATGAATATTGTAAATGCACAAACAGTAATATCTCCACATTGCAAGGTGCAATTCTGAAATTTTTTGCTTTTTTCTGCTAATCCTAGCATGATAAAGAAGATTCAAAGAGAGTGAGATGCCAGCTCCTTTCATTCAGTCAGTAGCTTCAAACATTTCTGGACGTTTTTCAATGGCAAAAATCAATGAATATTGTAAATGCACAAACAGTAATATCTCCACATTGCAAGGTGCAATTCTGAAATTTTTTGCTTTTTCCTGTTAATCCTAGCATGATAAAGAAGATTCAAAGAGAGTGAGATGCCAGCTCCTTTCATTCAGTCAGTAGCTTCAAACATTTCTGGTATATGAAAAACATGTTTTTCAATGGCAAAAATCAATGAATATTGTAAATGCACAAACAGTAATATCTCCACATTGCAAGGTGCAATTCTGAAATTTTTTGCTTTTTCCTGTTAATCCTAGCATGATAAAGAATATTCAAAGAGAGTGAGATGCCAGCTCCTTTCATTCAGTCAGTAGCTTCAAACATTTCTGGTATATGAAAAACATGTTTTTCAATGGCAAAAATCAATGAATATTGTAAATGCACAAACAGTAATATCTCCACATTGCAAGGTGCAATTCTGAAATTTTTTGCTTTTTCCTGCTAATCCTAGCATGATAAAGAAGATTCAAAGAGTGAGATGCCAGCTCCTTTCATTCAGTCAGTAGCTTCAAACATTTCTGGTATATGAAAAACATGTTTTTCAATGGCAAAAATCAATGAATATTGTAAATGCACAAACAGTAATATCTCCACATTGCAAGGTGCAATTCTGAAATTTTTTGCTTTTTCCTGCTAATCCTAGCATGATAAAGAAGATTCAAAGAGAGTGAGATGCCAGCTACTTTCATTCAGTCAGTAGCTTCAAACATTTCTGGTATATGAAAAACATGTTTTTCAATGGCAAAAATCAATGAATATTGTAAATGCACAAACAGTAATATCTCCACATTGCAAGGTGCAATTCGGAAATTCTTTGCTTTTTCCTGCTAATCCTAGCATGATAAAGAAGATTCAAAGAGAGTGAGATGCCAGCTCCTTTCATTCAGTCAGTAGCTTCAAACATTTCTGGTATATGAATAACATGATGTTTTTCAATGGCAAAAATCAATGAATATTGTAAATGCACAAACAGTAATATCTCCACATTGCAAGGTGCAATTCTGAAATTTTTTGCTTTTTCCTGCTAATCCTAGCATGATAAAGAAGATTCAAAGAGAGTGAGATGCCAGCTCCTTTCATTCAGTCAGTAGCTTCAAACATTTCTGGACGTTTTTCAATGGCAAAAATCAATGAATATTGTAAATGCACAAACAGTAATATCTCCACATTGCAAGGTGCAATTCTGAAATTTTTTGCTTTTTCCTGTTAATCCTAGCATGATAAAGAAGATTCAAAGAGAGTGAGATGCCAGCTCCTTTCATTCAGTCAGTAGCTTCAAACATTTCTGGTATATGAAAAACATGTTTTTCAATGGCAAAAATCAATGAATATTGTAAATGCACAAACAGTAATATCTCCACATTGCAAGGTGCAATTCTGAAATTTTTTGCTTTTTCCTGTAAATCCTAGCATGATAAAGAAGATTCAAAGAGAGTGAGATGCCAGCTCCTTTCATTCAGTCAGTAGCTTCAAACATTTCTGGTATATGAAAAACATGTTTTTCAATGGCAAAAATCAATGAATATTGTAAATGCACAAACAGTAATATCTCCACATTGCAAGGTGCAATTCTGAAATTTTTTGCTTTTTCCTGCTAATCCTAGCATGATAAAGAAGATTCAAAGAGAGTGAGATGCCAGCTCCTTTCATTCAGTCAGTAGCTTCAAACATTTCTGGACGTTTTTCAATGGCAAAAATCAATGAATATTGTAAATGCACAAACAGTAATATCTCCACATTGCAAGGTGCAATTCTGAAATTTTTTGCTTTTTCCTGTTAATCCTAGCATGATAAAGAAGATTCAAAGAGAGTGAGATGCCAGCTCCTTTCATTCAGTCAGTAGCTTCAAACATTTCTGGTATATGAAAAACATGTTTTTCAATGGCAAAAATCAATGAATATTGTAAATGCACAAACAGTAATATCTCCACATTGCAAGGTGCAATTCTGAAATTTTTTGCTTTTTCCTGTTAATCCTAGCATGATAAAGAAGATTCAAAGAGAGTGAGATGCCAGCTCCTTTCATTCAGTCAGTAGCTTCAAACATTTCTGGTATATGAAAAACATGTTTTTCAATGGCAAAAATCAATGAATATTGTAAATGCAGAAACAGTAATATCTCCACATTGCAAGGTGCAATTCTGAAATTTTTTGCTTTTTCCTGCTAATCCTAGCATGATAAAGAAGATTCAAAGAGTGAGATGCCAGCTCCTTTCATTCAGTCAGTAGCTTCAAACATTTCTGGTATATGAAAAACATGTTTTTCAATGGCAAAAATCAATGAATATTGTAAATGCACAAACAGTAATATCTCCACATTGCAAGGTGCAATTCTGAAATTTTTTGCTTTTTCCTGCTAATCCTAGCATGATAAAGAAGATTCAAAGAGAGTGAGATGCCAGCTCCTTTCATTCAGTCAGTAGCTTCAAACATTTCTGGTATATGAAAAACATGTTTTTCAATGGCAAAAATCAATGAATATTGTAAATGCACAAACAGTAATATCTCCACATTGCAAGGTGCAATTCGGAAATTCTTTGCTTTTTCCTGCTAATCCTAGCATGATAAAGAAGATTCAAAGAGAGTGAGATGCCAGCTCCTTTCATTCAGTCAGTAGCTTCAAACATTTCTGGTATATGAATAACATGATGTTTTTCAATGGCAAAAATCAATGAATATTGTAAATGCACAAACAGTAATATCTCCACATTGCAAGGTGCAATTCTGAAATTTTTTGCTTTTTCCTGCTAATCCTAGCATGATAAAGAAGATTCAAAGAGAGTGAGATGCCAGCTCCTTTCATTCAGTCAGTAGCTTCAAACATTTCTGGACGTTTTTCAATGGCAAAAATCAATGAATATTGTAAATGCACAAACAGTAATATCTCCACATTGCAAGGTGCAATTCTGAAATTTTTTGCTTTTTCCTGTTAATCCTAGCATGATAAAGAAGTTTCAAAGAGAGTGAGATGCCAGCTCCTTTCATTCAGTCAGTAGCTTCAAACATTTCTGGTATATGAAAAACATGTTTTTCAATGGCAAAAATCAATGAATATTGTAAATGCACAAACAGTAATATCTCCACATTGCAAGGTGCAATTCTGAAATTTTTTGCTTTTTCCTGCTAATCCTAGCATGATAAAGAAGATTCAAAGAGAGTGAGATGCCAGCTCCTTTCATTCAGTCAGTAGCTTCAAACATTTCTGGTATATGAAAAACATGTTTTTCAATGGCAAAAATCAATGAATATTGTAAATGCACAAACAGTAATATCTCCACATTGCAAGGTGCAATTCTGAAATTTTTTGCTTTTTCCTGCTAATCCTAGCATGATAAAGAAGATTCAAAGAGAGTGAGATGCCAGCTCCTTTCATTCAGTCAGTAGCTTCAAACATTTCTGGACGTTTTTCAATGGCAAAAATCAATGAATATTGTAAATGCACAAACAGTAATATCTCCACATTGCAAGGTGCAATTCTGAAATTTTTTGCTTTTTCCTGTTAATCCTAGCATGATAAAGAAGATTCAAAGAGAGTGAGATGCCAGCTCCTTTCATTCAGTCAGTAGCTTCAAACATTTCTGGTATATGAAAAACATGTTTTTCAATGGCAAAAATCAATGAATATTGTAAATGCACAAACAGTAATATCTCCACATTGCAAGGTGCAATTCTGAAATTTTTTGCTTTTTCCTGTTAATCCTAGCATGATAAAGAAGATTCAAAGAGAGTGAGATGCCAGCTCCTTTCATTCAGTCAGTAGCTTCAAACATTTCTGGTATATGAAAAACATGTTTTTCAATGGCAAAAATCAATGAATATTGTAAATGCACAAACAGTAATATCTCCACATTGCAAGGTGCAATTCTGAAATTTTTTGCTTTTTCCTGCTAATCCTAGCATGATAAAGAAGATTCAAAGAGAGTGAGATGCCGGCTCCTTTCATTCAGTCAGTAGCTTCAAACATTTCTGGACGTTTTTCAATGGCAAAAATCAATGAATATTGTAAATGCACAAACAGTAATATCTCCACATTGCAAGGTGCAATTCTGAAATTTTTTGCTTTTTCCTGTTAATCCTAGCATGATAAAGAAGATTCAAAGAGAGTGAGATGCCAGCTCCTTTCATTCAGTCAGTAGCTTCAAACATTTCTGGTATAAGAAAAACATGTTTTTCAATGGCAAAAATCAATGAATATTGTAAATGCACAAACAGTAATATCTCCACATTGCAAGGTGCAATTCTGAAATTTTTTGCTTTTTCCTGTTAATCCTAGCATGATAAAGAAGATTCAAAGAGAGTGAGATGCCAGCTCCTTTCATTCAGTCAGTAGCTTCAAACATTTCTGGTATATGAAAAACATGTTTTTCAATGGCAAAAATCAATGAATATTGTAAATGCACAAACAGTAATATCT
Organism: Phyllobates terribilis; assembly: GCF_046119375.1. NCBI lineage: Eukaryota > Metazoa > Chordata > Amphibia > Anura > Dendrobatidae > Phyllobates > Phyllobates terribilis. The sequence continues at coordinate 27,568 of NW_027364641.1, read as the reverse complement.
CCACATTGCAAGGTGCAATTCTGAAATTTTTTGCTTTTTCCTGCTAATCCTAGCATGATAAAGAAGATTCAAAGAGTGAGATGCCAGCTCCTTTCATTCAGTCAGTAGCTTCAAACATTTCTGGTATATGAAAAACATGTTTTTCAATGGCAAAAATCAATGAATATTGTAAATGCACAAACAGTAATATCTCCACATTGCAAGGTGCAATTCTGAAATTTTTTGCTTTTTCCTGCTAATCCTAGCATGATAAAGAAGATTCAAAGAGTGAGATGCCAGCTCCTTTCATTCAGTCAGTAGCTTCAAACATTTCTGGTATATGAAAAACATGTTTTTCAATGGCAAAAATCAATGAATATTGTAAATGCACAAACAGTAATATCTCCACATTGCAAGGTGCAATTCTGAAATTTTTTGCTTTTTCCTGCTAATCCTAGCATGATAAAGAAGATTCAAAGAGAGTGAGATGCCAGCTACTTTCATTCAGTCAGTAGCTTCAAACATTTCTGGTATATGAAAAACATGTTTTTCAATGGCAAAAATCAATGAATATTGTAAATGCACAAACAGTAATATCTCCACATTGCAAGGTGCAATTCGGAAATTCTTTGCTTTTTCCTGCTAATCCTAGCATGATAAAGAAGATTCAAAGAGAGTGAGATGCCAGCTCCTTTCATTCAGTCAGTAGCTTCAAACATTTCTGGTATATGAATAACATGATGTTTTTCAATGGCAAAAATCAATGAATATTGTAAATGCACAAACAGTAATATCTCCACATTGCAAGGTGCAATTCTGAAATTTTTTGCTTTTTCCTGCTAATCCTAGCATGATAAAGAAGATTCAAAGAGAGTGAGATGCCAGCTCCTTTCATTCAGTCAGTAGCTTCAAACATTTCTGGACGTTTTTCAATGGCAAAAATCAATGAATATTGTAAATGCACAAACAGTAATATCTCCACATTGCAAGGTGCAATTCTGAAATTTTTTGCTTTTTCCTGTTAATCCTAGCATGATAAAGAAGATTCAAAGAGAGTGAGATGCCAGCTCCTTTCATTCAGTCAGTAGCTTCAAACATTTCTGGTATATGAAAAACATGTTTTTCAATGGCAAAAATCAATGAATATTGTAAATGCACAAACAGTAATATCTCCACATTGCAAGGTGCAATTCTGAAATTTTTTGCTTTTTCCTGTAAATCCTAGCATGATAAAGAAGATTCAAAGAGAGTGAGATGCCAGCTCCTTTCATTCAGTCAGTAGCTTCAAACATTTCTGGTATATGAAAAACATGTTTTTCAATGGCAAAAATCAATGAATATTGTAAATGCACAAACAGTAATATCTCCACATTGCAAGGTGCAATTCTGAAATTTTTTGCTTTTTCCTGCTAATCCTAGCATGATAAAGAAGATTCAAAGAGAGTGAGATGCCAGCTCCTTTCATTCAGTCAGTAGCTTCAAACATTTCTGGACGTTTTTCAATGGCAAAAATCAATGAATATTGTAAATGCACAAACAGTAATATCTCCACATTGCAAGGTGCAATTCTGAAATTTTTTGCTTTTTCCTGTTAATCCTAGCATGATAAAGAAGATTCAAAGAGAGTGAGATGCCAGCTCCTTTCATTCAGTCAGTAGCTTCAAACATTTCTGGTATATGAAAAACATGTTTTTCAATGGCAAAAATCAATGAATATTGTAAATGCACAAACAGTAATATCTCCACATTGCAAGGTGCAATTCTGAAATTTTTTGCTTTTTCCTGTTAATCCTAGCATGATAAAGAAGATTCAAAGAGAGTGAGATGCCAGCTCCTTTCATTCAGTCAGTAGCTTCAAACATTTCTGGTATATGAAAAACATGTTTTTCAATGGCAAAAATCAATGAATATTGTAAATGCAGAAACAGTAATATCTCCACATTGCAAGGTGCAATTCTGAAATTTTTTGCTTTTTCCTGCTAATCCTAGCATGATAAAGAAGATTCAAAGAGTGAGATGCCAGCTCCTTTCATTCAGTCAGTAGCTTCAAACATTTCTGGTATATGAAAAACATGTTTTTCAATGGCAAAAATCAATGAATATTGTAAATGCACAAACAGTAATATCTCCACATTGCAAGGTGCAATTCTGAAATTTTTTGCTTTTTCCTGCTAATCCTAGCATGATAAAGAAGATTCAAAGAGAGTGAGATGCCAGCTCCTTTCATTCAGTCAGTAGCTTCAAACATTTCTGGTATATGAAAAACATGTTTTTCAATGGCAAAAATCAATGAATATTGTAAATGCACAAACAGTAATATCTCCACATTGCAAGGTGCAATTCGGAAATTCTTTGCTTTTTCCTGCTAATCCTAGCATGATAAAGAAGATTCAAAGAGAGTGAGATGCCAGCTCCTTTCATTCAGTCAGTAGCTTCAAACATTTCTGGTATATGAATAACATGATGTTTTTCAATGGCAAAAATCAATGAATATTGTAAATGCACAAACAGTAATATCTCCACATTGCAAGGTGCAATTCTGAAATTTTTTGCTTTTTCCTGCTAATCCTAGCATGATAAAGAAGATTCAAAGAGAGTGAGATGCCAGCTCCTTTCATTCAGTCAGTAGCTTCAAACATTTCTGGACGTTTTTCAATGGCAAAAATCAATGAATATTGTAAATGCACAAACAGTAATATCTCCACATTGCAAGGTGCAATTCTGAAATTTTTTGCTTTTTCCTGTTAATCCTAGCATGATAAAGAAGTTTCAAAGAGAGTGAGATGCCAGCTCCTTTCATTCAGTCAGTAGCTTCAAACATTTCTGGTATATGAAAAACATGTTTTTCAATGGCAAAAATCAATGAATATTGTAAATGCACAAACAGTAATATCTCCACATTGCAAGGTGCAATTCTGAAATTTTTTGCTTTTTCCTGCTAATCCTAGCATGATAAAGAAGATTCAAAGAGAGTGAGATGCCAGCTCCTTTCATTCAGTCAGTAGCTTCAAACATTTCTGGTATATGAAAAACATGTTTTTCAATGGCAAAAATCAATGAATATTGTAAATGCACAAACAGTAATATCTCCACATTGCAAGGTGCAATTCTGAAATTTTTTGCTTTTTCCTGCTAATCCTAGCATGATAAAGAAGATTCAAAGAGAGTGAGATGCCAGCTCCTTTCATTCAGTCAGTAGCTTCAAACATTTCTGGACGTTTTTCAATGGCAAAAATCAATGAATATTGTAAATGCACAAACAGTAATATCTCCACATTGCAAGGTGCAATTCTGAAATTTTTTGCTTTTTCCTGTTAATCCTAGCATGATAAAGAAGATTCAAAGAGAGTGAGATGCCAGCTCCTTTCATTCAGTCAGTAGCTTCAAACATTTCTGGTATATGAAAAACATGTTTTTCAATGGCAAAAATCAATGAATATTGTAAATGCACAAACAGTAATATCTCCACATTGCAAGGTGCAATTCTGAAATTTTTTGCTTTTTCCTGTTAATCCTAGCATGATAAAGAAGATTCAAAGAGAGTGAGATGCCAGCTCCTTTCATTCAGTCAGTAGCTTCAAACATTTCTGGTATATGAAAAACATGTTTTTCAATGGCAAAAATCAATGAATATTGTAAATGCACAAACAGTAATATCTCCACATTGCAAGGTGCAATTCTGAAATTTTTTGCTTTTTCCTGCTAATCCTAGCATGATAAAGAAGATTCAAAGAGAGTGAGATGCCGGCTCCTTTCATTCAGTCAGTAGCTTCAAACATTTCTGGACGTTTTTCAATGGCAAAAATCAATGAATATTGTAAATGCACAAACAGTAATATCTCCACATTGCAAGGTGCAATTCTGAAATTTTTTGCTTTTTCCTGTTAATCCTAGCATGATAAAGAAGATTCAAAGAGAGTGAGATGCCAGCTCCTTTCATTCAGTCAGTAGCTTCAAACATTTCTGGTATATGAAAAACATGTTTTTCAATGGCAAAAATCAATGAATATTGTAAATGCACAAACAGTAATATCTCCACATTGCAAGGTGCAATTCTGAAATTTTTTGCTTTTTCCTGTTAATCCTAGCATGATAAAGAAGATTCAAAGAGAGTGAGATGCCAGCTCCTTTCATTCAGTCAGTAGCTTCAAACATTTCTGGTATATGAAAAACATGTTTTTCAATGGCAAAAATCAATGAATATTGTAAATGCACAAACAGTAATATCTCCACATTGCAAGGTGCAATTCTGAAATTTTTTGCTTTTTCCTGCTAATCCTAGCATGATAAAGAAGATTCAAAGAGTGAGATGCCAGCTCCTTTCATTCAGTCAGTAGCTTCAAACATTTCTGGTATATGAAAAACATGTTTTTCAATGGCAAAAATCAATGAATATTGTAAATGCACAAACAGTAATATCTCCACATTGCAAGGTGCAATTCTGAAATTTTTTGCTTTTTCCTGCTAATCCTAGCATGATAAAGAAGATTCAAAGAGAGTGAGATGCCAGCTCCTTTCATTCAGTCAGTAGCTTCAAACATTTCTGGACGTTTTTCAATGGCAAAAATCAATGAATATTGTAAATGCACAAACAGTAATATCTCCACATTGCAAGGTGCAATTCTGAAATTTTTTGCTTTTTCCTGTTAATCCTAGCATGATAAAGAAGATTCAAAGAGAGTGAGATGCCAGCTCCTTTCATTCAGTCAGTAGCTTCAAACATTTCTGGTATATGAAAAACATGTTTTTCAATGGCAAAAATCAATGAATATTGTAAATGCACAAACAGTAATATCTCCACATTGCAAGGTGCAATTCTGAAATTTTTTGCTTTTTCCTGCTAATCCTAGCATGATAAAGAAGATTCAAAGAGTGAGATGCCAGCTCCTTTCATTCAGTCAGTAGCTTCAAACATTTCTGGTATATGAAAAACATGTTTTTCAATGGCAAAAATCAATGAATATTGTAAATGCACAAACAGTAATATCTCCACATTGCAAGGTGCAATTCTGAAATTTTTTGCTTTTTCCTGTTAATCCTAGCATGATAAAGAAGATTCAAAGAGAGTGAGATGCCAGCTCCTTTCATTCAGTCAGTAGCTTCAAACATTTCTGGTATATGAAAAACATGTTTTTCAATGGCAAAAATCAATGAATATTGTAAATGCACAAAGAGTAATATCTCCACATTGCAAGGTGCAATTCTGAAATTTTCTGCTTTTTCCTGCTAATCCTAGCATGATAAAGAAGATTCAAAGAGAGTGAGATGCCAGCTCCTTTCATTCAGTCAGTAGCTTCAAACATTTCTGGTATATGAAAAACATGTTTTTCAATGGCAAAAATCAATGAATATTGTAAATGCACAAACAGTAATATCTCCACATTGCAAGGTGCAATTCGGAAATTCTTTGCTTTTTCCTGCTAATCCTAGCATGATAAAGAAGATTCAAAGAGAGTGAGATGCCAGCTCCTTTCATTCAGTCAGTAGCTTCAAACATTTCTGGTATATGAAAAACATGTTTTTCAATGGCAAAAATCAATGAATATTGTAAATGCACAAACAGTAATATCTCCACATTGCAAGGTGCAATTCTGAAATTTTTTGCTTTTTCCTGCTAATCCTAGCATGATAAAGAAGATTCAAAGAGAGTGAGATGCCAGCTCCTTTCATTCAGTCAGTAGCTTCAAACATTTCTGGACGTTTTTCAATGGCAAAAATCAATGAATATTGTAAATGCACAAACAGTAATATCTCCACATTGCAAGGTGCAATTCGGAAATTCTTTGCTTTTTCCTGCTAATCCTAGCATGATAAAGAAGATTCAAAGAGAGTGAGATGCCAGCTCCTTTCATTCAGTCAGTAGCTTCAAACATTTCTGGTATATGAAAAACATGTTTTTCAATGGCAAAAATCAATGAATATTGTAAATGCACAAACAGTAATATCTCCACATTGCAAGGTGCAATTCTGAAATTTTTTGCTTTTTCCTGTTAATCCTAGCATGATAAAGAAGATTCAAAGAGAGTGAGATGCCAGCTCCTTTCATTCAGTCAGTAGCTTCAAACATTTCTGGTATATGAAAAACATGTTTTTCAATGGCAAAAATCAATGAATATTGTAAATGCACAAACAGTAATATCTCCACATTGCAAGGTGCAATTATGAAATTTTTTGCTTTTTCCTGCTAATCCTAGCATGATAAAGAAGATTCAAAGAGAGTGAGATGCCAGCTCCTTTCATTCAGTCAGTAGCTTCAAACATTTCTGGACGTTTTTCAATGGCAAAAATCAATGAATATTGTAAAGGCACAAACAGTAAAATCTCCACATTGCAAGGTGCAATTCTGAAATTTTTTGCTTTTTCCTGTTAATCCTAGCATGATAAAGAAGATTCAAAGAGAGTGAGATGCCAGCTCCTTTCATTCAGTCAGTAGCTTCAAACATTTCTGGTATATGAAAAACATGTTTTTCAATGGCAAAAATCAATGAATATTGTAAATGCACAAACAGTAATATCTCCACATTGCAAGTTGCAATTCTGAAATTTTTTGCTTTTTCCTGCTAATCCTAGCATGATAAAGAAGATTCAAAGAGAGTGAGATGCCAGCTCCTTTCATTCAGTCAGTAGCTTCAAACATTTCTGGTATATGAAAAACATGTTTTTCAATGGCAAAAATCAATGAATATTGTAAATGCACAAACAGTAATATCTCCACATTGCAAGGTGCAATTCGGAAATTTTTTGCTTTTTCCAGCTAATCCTAGCATGATAAAGAAGATTCAAAGAGAGTGAGATGCCAGCTCCTTTCATTCAGTCAGTAGCTTCAAACATTTCTGGTATATGAATAACATGATGTTTTTCAATGGCAAAAATCAATGAATATTGTAAATGCACAAACAGTAATATCTCCACATTGCAAGGTGCAATTCTGAAATTTTTTGCTTTTTCCTGCTAATCCTAGCATGATAAAGAAGATTCAAAGAGAGTGAGATGCCAGCTCCTTTCATTCAGTCAGTAGCTTCAAACATTTCTGGACGTTTTTCAATGGCAAAAATCAATGAATATTGTAAATGCACAAACAGTAATATCTCCACATTGCAAGGTGCAATTCTGAAATTTTTTGCTTTTTCCTGTTAATCCTAGCATGATAAAGAAGATTCAAAGAGAGTGAGATGCCAGCTCCTTTCATTCAGTCAGTAGCTTCAAACATTTCTGGTATATGAAAAACATGTTTTTCAATGGCAAAAATCAATGAATATTGTAAATGCACAAACAGTAATATCTCCACATTGCAAGGTGCAATTCTGAAATTTTTTGCTTTTTCCTGCTAATCCTAGCATGATAAAGAAGATTCAAAGAGAGTGAGATGCCAGCTCCTTTCATTCAGTCAGTAGCTTCAAACATTTCTGGTATATGAAAAACATGTTTTTCAATGGCAAAAATCAATGAATATTGTAAATGCACAAACAGTAATATCTCCACATTGCAAGGTGCAATTCTGAAATTTTTTGCTTTTTCCTGCTAATCCTAGCATGATAAAGAAGATTCAAAGAGAGTGAGATGCCAGCTCCTTTCATTCAGTCAGTAGCTTCAAACATTTCTGGACGTTTTTCAATGGCAAAAATCAATGAATATTGTAAATGCACAAACAGTAATATCTCCACATTGCAAGGTGCAATTCTGAAATTTTTTGCTTTTTCCTGTTAATCCTAGCATGATAAAGAAGATTCAAAGAGAGTGAGATGCCAGCTCCTTTCATTCAGTCAGTAGCTTCAAACATTTCTGGTATATGAAAAACATGTTTTTCAATGGCAAAAATCAATGAATATTGTAAATGCACAAACAGTAATATCTCCACATTGCAAGGTGCAATTCTGAATTTTTTTGCTTTTTCCTGCTAATCCTAGCATGATAAAGAAGATTCAAAGAGTGAGATGCCAGCTCCTTTCATTCAGTCAGTAGCTTCAAACATTTCTGGTATATGAAAAACATGTTTTTCAATGGCAAAAATCAATGAATATTGTAAATGCACAAACAGTAATATCTCCACATTGCAAGGTGCAATTCTGAAATTTTTTGCTTTTTCCTGCTAATCCTAGCATGATAAAGAAGATTCAAAGAGAGTGAGATGCCAGCTCCTTTCATTCAGTCAGTAGCTTCAAACATTTCTGGACGTTTTTCAATGGCAAAAATCAATGAATATTGTAAATGCACAAACAGTAATATCTCCACATTGCAAGGTGCAATTCTGAAATTTTTTGCTTTTTCCTGTTAATCCTAGCATGATAAAGAAGATTCAAAGAGAGTGAGATGCCAGCTCCTTTCATTCAGTCAGTAGCTTCAAACATTTCTGGTATATGAAAAACATGTTTTTCAATGGCAAAAATCAATGAATATTGTAAATGCACAAACAGTAATATCTCCACATTGCAAGGTGCAATTCTGAAATTTTTTGCTTTTTCCTGCTAATCCTAGCATGATAAAGAAGATTCAAAGAGAGTGAGATGCCAGCTCCTTTCATTCAGTCAGTAGCTTCAAACATTTCTGGTATATGAAAAACATGTTTTTCAATGGCAAAAATCAATGAATATTGTAAATGCACAAACAGTAATATCTACACATTGCAAGGTGCAATTCTGAAATTTTTTGCTTTTTCCTGCTAATCCTAGCATGATAAAGAAGATTCAAAGAGAGTGAGATGCCAGCTCCTTTCATTCAGTCAGTAGCTTCAAACATTTCTGGACGTTTTTCAATGGCAAAAATCAATGAATATTGTAAATGCACAAACAGTAATATCTCCACATTGCAAGGTGCAATTCTGAAATTTTTTGCTTTTTCCTGTTAATCCTAGCATGATAAAGAAGATTCAAAGAGAGTGAGATGCCAGCTCCTTTCATTCAGTCAGTAGCTTCAAACATTTCTGGTATATGAAAAACATGTTTTTCAATGGCAAAAATCAATGAATATTGTAAATGCACAAACAGTAATATCTCCACATTGCAAGGTGCAATTCTGAAATTTTTTGCTTTATCCTGCTAATCCTAGCATGATAAAGAAGATTCAAAGAGAGTGAGATGCCAGCTCCTTTCATTCAGTCAGTAGCTTCAAACATTTCTGGTATATGAAAAACATGTTTTTCAATGGCAAAAATCAATGAATATTGTAAATGCACAAACAGTAATATCTCCACATTGCAAGGTGCAATTCGGAAATTTTTTGCTTTTTCCAGCTAATCCTAGCATGATAAAGAAGATTCAAAGAGAGTGAGATGCCAGCTCCTTTCATTCAGTCAGTAGCTTCAAACATTTCTGGTATATGAATAACATGATGTTTTTCAATGGCAAAAATCAATGAATATTGTAAATGCACAAACAGTAATATCTCCACATTGCAAGGTGCAATTCTGAAATTTTTTCCTTTTTCCTGCTAATCCTAGCATGATAAAGAAGATTCAAAGAGTGAGATGCCAGCTCCTTTCATTCAGTCAGTAGCTTCAAACATTTCTGGTATATGAAAAACATGTTTTTCAATGGCAAAAATCAATGAATATTGTAAATGCACAAACAGTAATATCTCCACATTGCAAGGTGCAATTCTGAAATTTTTTGCTTTTTCCTGCTAATCCTAGCATGATAAAGAAGATTCAAAGAGAGTGAGATGCCAGCTCCTTTCATTCAGTCAGTAGCTTCAAACATTTCTGGACGTTTTTCAATGGCAAAAATCAATGAATATTGTAAATGCACAAACAGTAATATCTCCACATTGCAAGGTGCAATTCTGAAATTTTTTGCTTTTTCCTGTTAATCCTAGCATGATAAAGAAGATTCAAAGAGAGTGAGATGCCAGCTCCTTTCATTCAGTCAGTAGCTTCAAACATTTCTGGTATATGAAAAACATGTTTTTCAATGGCAAAAATCAATGAATATTGTAAATGCACAAACAGTAATATCTCCACATTGCAAGGTGCAATTCTGAAATTTTTTGCTTTTTCCTGCTAATCCTAGCATGATAAAGAAGATTCAAAGAGAGTGAGATGCCAGCTCCTTTCATTCAGTCAGTAGCTTCAAACATTTCTGGTATATGAAAAACATGTTTTTCAATGGCAAAAATCAATGAATATTGTAAATGCACAAACAGTAATATCTACACATTGCAAGGTGCAATTCTGAAATTTTTTGCTTTTTCCTGCTAATCCTAGCATGATAAAGAAGATTCAAAGAGAGTGAGATGCCAGCTCCTTTCATTCAGTCAGTAGCTTCAAACATTTCTGGACGTTTTTCAATGGCAAAAATCAATGAATATTGTAAATGCACAAACAGTAATATCTCCACATTGCAAGGTGCAATTCTGAAATTTTTTGCTTTTTCCTGTTAAACCTAGCATGATAAAGAAGATTCAAAGAGAGTGAGATGCCAGCTCCTTTCATTCAGTCAGTAGCTTCAAACATTTCTGGTATATGAAAAACATGTTTTTCAATGGCAAAAATCAATGAATATTGTAAATGCACAAACAGTAATATCTCCACATTGCAAGGTGCAATTCTGAAATTTTTTGCTTTATCCTGCTAATCCTAGCATGATAAAGAAGATTCAAAGAGAGTGAGATGCCAGCTCCTTTCATTCAGTCAGTAGCTTCAAACATTTCTGGTATATGAAAAACATGTTTTTCAATGGCAAAAATCAATGAATATTGTAAATGCACAAACAGTAATATCTCCACATTGCAAGGTGCAATTCGGAAATTTTTTGCTTTTTCCAGCTAATCCTAGCATGATAAAGAAGATTCAAAGAGAGTGAGATGCCAGCTCCTTTCATTCAGTCAGTAGCTTCAAACATTTCTGGTATATGAATAACATGATGTTTTTCAATGGCAAAAATCAATGAATATTGTAAATGCACAAACAGTAATATCTCCACATTGCAAGGTGCAATTCTGAAATTTTTTGCTTTTTCCTGCTAATCCTAGCATGATAAAGAAGATTCAAAGAGTGAGATGCCAGCTCCTTTCATTCAGTCAGTAGCTTCAAACATTTCTGGTATATGAAAAACATGTTTTTCAATGGCAAAAATCAATGAATATTGTAAATGCACAAACAGTAATATCTCCACATTGCAAGGTGCAATTATGAAATTTTTTGCTTTTTCCTGCTAATCCTAGCATGATAAAGAAGATTCAAAGAGAGTGAGATGCCAGCTCCTTTCATTCAGTCAGTAGCTTCAAACATTTCTGGACGTTTTTCAATGGCAAAAATCAATGAATATTGTAAAGGCACAAACAGTAATATCTCCACATTGCAAGGTGCAATTCTGAAATTTTTTGCTTTTTCCTGTTAATCCTAGCATGATAAAGAAGATTCAAAGAGAGTGAGATGCCAGCTCCTTTCATTCAGTCAGTAGCTTCAAACATTTCTGGTATATGAAAAACATGTTTTTCAATGGCAAAAATCAATGAATATTGTAAATGCACAAACAGTAATATCTCCACATTGCAAGGTGCAATTCTGAAATTTTTTGCTTTATCCTGCTAATCCTAGCATGATAAAGAAGATTCAAAGAGAGTGAGATGCCAGCTCCTTTCATTCAGTCAGTAGCTTCAAACATTTCTGGTATATGAAAAACATGTTTTTCAATGGCAAAAATCAATGAATATTGTAAATGCACAAACAGTAATATCTCCACATTGCAAGGTGCAATTCGGAAATTTTTTGCTTTTTCCAGCTAATCCTAGCATGATAAAGAAGATTCAAAGAGAGTGAGATGCCAGCTCCTTTCATTCAGTCAGTAGCTTCAAACATTTCTGGTATATGAATAACATGATGTTTTTCAATGGCAAAAATCAATGAATATTGTAAATGCACAAACAGTAATATCTCCACATTGCAAGGTGCAATTCTGAAATTTTTTGCTTTTTCCTGCTAATCCTAGCATGATAAAGAAGATTCAAAGAGTGAGATGCCAGCTCCTTTCATTCAGTCAGTAGCTTCAAACATTTCTGGTATATGAAAAACATGTTTTTCAATGGCAAAAATCAATGAATATTGTAAATGCACAAACAGTAATATCTCCACATTGCAAGGTGCAATTATGAAATTTTTTGCTTTTTCCTGCTAATCCTAGCATGATAAAGAAGATTCAAAGAGAGTGAGATGCCAGCTCCTTTCATTCAGTCAGTAGCTTCAAACATTTCTGGACGTTTTTCAATGGCAAAAATCAATGAATATTGTAAAGGCACAAACAGTAATATCTCCACATTGCAAGGTGCAATTCTGAAATTTTTTGCTTTTTCCTGTTAATCCTAGCATGATAAAGAAGATTCAAAGAGAGTGAGATGCCAGCTCCTTTCATTCAGTCAGTAGCTTCAAACATTTCTGGTATATGAAAAACATGTTTTTCAATGGCAAAAATCAATGAATATTGTAAATGCACAAACAGTAATATCTCCACATTGCAAGGTGCAATTCTGAAATTTTTTGCTTTTTCCTGCTAATCCTAGCATGATAAAGAAGATTCAAAGAGAGTGAGATGCCAGCTCCTTTCATTCAGTCAGTAGCTTCAAACATTTCTGGTATATGAAAAACATGTTTTTCAATGGCAAAAATCAATGAATATTGTAAATGCACAAACAGTAATATCTCCACATTGCAAGGTGCAATTCGGAAATTTTTTGCTTTTTCCAGCTAATCCTAGCATGATAAAGAAGATTCAAAGAGAGTGAGATGCCAGCTCCTTTCATTCAGTCAGTAGCTTCAAACATTTCTGGTATATGAATAACATGATGTTTTTCAATGGCAAAAATCAATGAATATTGTAAATGCACAAACAGTAATATCTCCACATTGCAAGGTGCAATTCTGAAATTTTTTGCTTTTTCCTGCTAATCCTAGCATGATAAAGAAGATTCAAAGAGAGTGAGATGCCAGCTCCTTTCATTCAGTCAGTAGCTTCAAACATTTCTGGACGTTTTTCAATGGCAAAAATCAATGAATATTGTAAATGCACAAACAGTAATATCTCCACATTGCAAGGTGCAATTCTGAAATTTTTTGCTTTTTCCTGTTAATCCTAGCATGATAAAGAAGATTCAAAGAGAGTGAGATGCCAGTTCCTTTCATTCAGTCAGTAGCTTCAAACATTTCTGGTATATGAAAAACATGTTTTTCAATGGCAAAAATCAATGAATATTGTAAATGCACAAACAGTAATATCTCCACATTGCAAGGTGCAATTCTGAAATTTTTTGCTTTTTCCTGCTAATCCTAGCATGATAAAGAAGATTCAAAGAGAGTGAGATGCCAGCTCCTTTCATTCAGTCAGTAGCTTCAAACATTTCTGGTATATGAAAAACATGTTTTTCAATGGCAAAAATCAATGAATATTGTAAATGCACAAACAGTAATATCTCCACATTGCAAGGTGCAATTCTGAAATTTTTTGCTTTTTCCTGCTAATCCTAGCATGATAAAGAAGATTCAAAGAGAGTGAGATGCCAGCTCCTTTCATTCAGTCAGTAGCTTCAAACATTTCTGGACGTTTTTCAATGGCAAAAATCAATGAATATTGTAAATGCACAAACAGTAATATCTCCACATTGCAAGGTGCAATTCTGAAATTTTTTGCTTTTTCCTGTTAATCCTAGCATGATAAAGAAGATTCAAAGAGAGTGAGATGCCAGCTCCTTTCATTCAGTCAGTAGCTTCAAACATTTCTGGTATATGAAAAACATGTTTTTCAATGGCAAAAATCAATGAATATTGTAAATGCACAAACAGTAATATCTCCACATTGCAAGGTGCAATTCTGAAATTTTTTGCTTTTTCCTGCTAATCCTAGCATGATAAAGAAGATTCAAAGAGAGTGAGATGCCAGCTCCTTTCATTCAGTCAGTAGCTTCAAACATTTCTGGACGTTTTTCAATGGCAAAAATCAATGAATATTGTAAATGCACAAACAGTAATATCTCCACATTGCAAGGTGCAATTCTGAAATTTTTTGCTTTTTCCTGTTAATCCTAGCATGATAAAGAAGATTCAAAGAGAGTGAGATGCCAGCTCCTTTCATTCAGTCAGTAGCTTCAAACATTTCTGGTATATGAAAAACATGTTTTTCAATGGCAAAAATCAATGAATATTGTAAATGCACAAACAGTAATATCTCCACATTGCAAGGTGCAATTCTGAAATTTTTTGCTTTTTCCTGCTAATCCTAGCATGATAAAGAAGATTCAAAGAGAGTGAGATGCCAGCTCCTTTCATTCAGTCAGTAGCTTCAAACATTTCTGGTATATGAAAAACATGTTTTTCAATGGCAAAAATCAATGAATATTGTAAATGCACAAACAGTAATATCTACACATTGCAAGGTGCAATTCTGAAATTTTTTGCTTTTTCCTGCTAATCCTAGCATGATAAAGAAGATTCAAAGAGAGTGAGATGCCAGCTCCTTTCATTCAGTCAGTAGCTTCAAACATTTCTGGACGTTTTTCAATGGCAAAAATCAATGAATATTGTAAATGCACAAACAGTAATATCTCCACATTGCAAGGTGCAATTCTGAAATTTTTTGCTTTTTCCTGTTAATCCTAGCATGATAAAGAAGATTCAAAGAGAGTGAGATGCCAGCTCCTTTCATTCAGTCAGTAGCTTCAAACATTTCTGGTATATGAAAAACATGTTTTTCAATGGCAAAAATCAATGAATATTGTAAATGCACAAACAGTAATATCTCCACATTGCAAGGTGCAATTCTGAAATTTTTTGCTTTATCCTGCTAATCCTAGCATGATAAAGAAGATTCAAAGAGAGTGAGATGCCAGCTCCTTTCATTCAGTCAGTAGCTTCAAACATTTCTGGTATATGAAAAACATGTTTTTCAATGGCAAAAATCAATGAATATTGTAAATGCACAAACAGTAATATCTCCACATTGCAAGGTGCAATTCGGAAATTTTTTGCTTTTTCCAGCTAATCCTAGCATGATAAAGAAGATTCAAAGAGAGTGAGATGCCAGCTCCTTTCATTCAGTCAGTAGCTTCAAACATTTCTGGTATATGAATAACATGATGTTTTTCAATGGCAAAAATCAATGAATATTGTAAATGCACAAACAGTAATATCTCCACATTGCAAGGTGCAATTCTGAAATTTTTTGCTTTTTCCTGCTAATCCTAGCATGATAAAGAAGATTCAAAGAGAGTGAGATGCCAGCTCCTTTCATTCAGTCAGTAGCTTCAATCATTTCTGGACGTTTTTCAATGGCAAAAATCAATGAATATTGTAAATGCACAAACAGTAATATCTCCACATTGCAAGGTGCAATTCTGAAATGTTTTGCTTTTTCCTGCTAATCCTAGCATGATAAAGAAGATTCAAAGAGAGTGAGATGCCAGCTCCTTTCATTCAGTCAGTAGCTTCAAACATTTCTGGTATATGAAAAACATGTTTTTCAATGGCAAAAATCAATGAATATTGTAAATGCACAAACAGTAATATCTCCACATTGCAAGGTGCAATTCTGAAATTTTTTGCTTTTTCCTGCTAATCCTAGCATGATAAAGAAGATTCAAAGAGTGAGATGCCAGCTCCTTTCATTCAGTCAGTAGCTTCAAACATTTCTGGTATATGAAAAACATGTTTTTCAATGGCAAAAATCAATGAATATTGTAAATGCACAAACAGTAATATCTCAACATTGCAAGGTGCAATTCTGAAATTTTTTGCTTTTTCCTGCTAATCCTAGCATGATAAAGAAGATTCAAAGAGAGTGAGATGCCAGCTCCTTTCATTCAGTCAGTAGCTTCAAACATTTCTGGACGTTTTTCAATGGCAAAAATCAATGAATATTGTAAATGCACAAACAGTAATATCTCCACATTGCAAGGTGCAATTCTGAAATTTTTTGCTTTTTCCTGTTAATCCTAGCATGATAAAGAAGATTCAAAGAGAGTGAGATGCCAGCTCCTTTCATTCAGTCAGTAGCTTCAAACATTTCTGGTATATGAAAAACATGTTTTTCAATGGCAAAAATCAATGAATATTGTAAATGCACAAACAGTAATATCTCCACATTGCAAGGTGCAATTCTGAAATTTTTTGCTTTTTCCTGCTAATCCTAGCATGATAAAGAAGATTCAAAGAGAGTGAGATGCCAGCTCCTTTCATTCAGTCAGTAGCTTCAAACATTTCTGGTATATGAAAAACATGTTTTTCAATGGCAAAAATCAATGAATATTGTAAATGCACAAACAGTAATATCTCCACATTGCAAGGTGCAATTCTGAAATTTTTTGCTTTTTCCTGTTAATCCTAGCATGATAAAGAAGATTCAAAGAGAGTGAGATGCCAGCTCCTTTCATTCAGTCAGTAGCTTCAAACATTTCTGGTATATGAAAAACATGTTTTTCAATGGCAAAAATCAATGAATATTGTAAATGCACAAACAGTAATATCTCCACATTGCAAGGTGCAATTCTGAAATTTTTTGCTTTTTCCTGCTAATCCTAGCATGATAAAGAAGATTCAAAGAGAGTGAGATGCCAGCTCCTTTCATTCAGTCAGTAGCTTCAAACATTTCTGGTATATGAAAAACATGTTTTTCAATGGCAAAAATCAATGAATATTGTAAATGCACAAACAGTAATATCTCCACATTGCAAGGTGCAATTCTGAAATTTTTTGCTTTTTCCTGCTAATCCTAGCATGATAAAGAAGATTCAAAGAGAGTGAGATGCCAGCTCCTTTCATTCAGTCAGTAGCTTCAAACATTTCTGGACGTTTTTCAATGGCAAAAATCAATGAATATTGTAAATGCACAAACAGTAATATCTCCACATTGCAAGGTGCAATTCTGAAATTTTTTGCTTTTTCCTGTTAATCCTAGCATGATAAAGAAGATTCAAAGAGAGTGAGATGCCAGCTCCTTTCATTCAGTCAGTAGCTTCAAACATTTCTGGTATATGAAAAACATGTTTTTCAATGGCAAAAATCAATGAATATTGTAAATGCACAAACAGTAATATCTCCACATTGCAAGGTGCAATTCTGAAATTTTTTGCTTTTTCCTGTTAATCCTAGCATGATAAAGAAGATTCAAAGAGAGTGAGATGCCAGCTCCTTTCATTCAGTCAGTAGCTTCAAACATTTCTGGTATATGAAAAACATGTTTTTCAATGGCAAAAATCAATGAATATTGTAAATGCACAAACAGTAATATCTCCACATTGCAAGGTGCAATTCTGAAATTTTTTGCTTTTTCCTGTTAATCCTAGCATGATAAAGAAGATTCAAAGAGAGTGAGATGCCAGCTCCTTTCATTCAGTCAGTAGCTTCAAACATTTCTGGTATATGAAAAACATGTTTTTCAATGGCAAAAATCAATGAATATTGTAAATGCACAAACAGTAATATCTCCACATTGCAAGGTGCAATTCTGAAATTTTTTGCTTTTTCCTGCTAATCCTAGCATGATAAAGAAGATTCAAAGAGAGTGAGATGCCAGCTCCTTTCATTCAGTCAGTAGCTTCAAACATTTCTGGACGTTTTTCAATGGCAAAAATCAATGAATATTGTAAATGCACAAACAGTAATATCTCCACATTGCAAGGTGCAATTCTGAAATTTTTTGCTTTTTCCTGTTAATCCTAGCATGATAAAGAAGATTCAAAGAGAGTGAGATGCCAGCTCCTTTCATTCAGTCAGTAGCTTCAAACATTTCTGGTATATGAAAAACATGTTTTTCAATGGCAAAAGTCAATGAATATTGTAAATGCACAAACAGTAATATCTCCACATTGCAAGGTGCAATTCTGAAATTTTTTGCTTTTTCCTGCTAATCCTAGCATGATAAAGAAGATTCAAAGAGAGTGAGATGCCAGCTCCTTTCATTCAGTCAGTAGCTTCAAACATTTCTGGTATATGAAAAACATGTTTTTCAATGGCAAAAGTCAATGAATATTGTAAATGCACAAACAGTAATATCTCCACATTGCAAGGTGCAATTCTGAAATTTTTTGCTTTTTCCTGCTAATCCTAGCATGATAAAGAAGATTCAAAGAGAGTGAGATGCCAGCTCCTTTCATTCAGTCAGTAGCTTCAAACATTTCTGGTATATGAAAAACATGTTTTTCAATGGCAAAAATCAATGAATATTGTAAATGCACAAACAGTAATATCTCCACATTGCAAGGCGCAATTCTGAAATTTTTTGCTTTTTCCTGCTCCTCTTAGCATGATAAAGAAGATTCAAAGAGAGTGAGATGCCAGCTCCTTTCATTCAGTCAGTAGCTTCAATCATTTCTGGACGTTTTTCAATGGCAAAAATCAATGAATATTGTAAATGCACAAACAGTAATTTCTCCGCATTGCAAGGTGCAATTCTGAAATTTTTTGCTTTTTCCTGCTCCTCTTAGCATGATAAAGAAGATTCAAAGAGAGTGAGATGCCAGCTCCTTTCATTCAGTCAGTAGCTTCAATCATTTCTGGACGTTTTTCAATGGCAAAAATCAATGAATATTGTAAATGCACAAACAGTAATTTCTCCGCATTGCAAGGTGCAATTCTGAAATTTTTTGCTTTTTCCTGCTCCTCTTAGCATGATAAAGAAGATTCAAAGAGAGTGAGATGCCAGCTCCTTTCATTCAGTCAGTAGCTTCAATCATTTCTGGACGTTTTTCAATGGCAAAAATCAATGAATATTGTAAATGCACAAACTGAAATTTCTCCGCATTGCAAGGTGCAATTCTGAAATTTTTTGCTTTTTCCTGCTCCTCTTAGCATGATAAAGAAGATTCAAAGAGAGTGAGATGCCAGCTCCTTTCATTCAGTCAGTAGCTTCAATCATTTCTGGACGTTTTTCAATGGCAAAAATCAATGAATATTGTAAATGCACAAACAGTAATTTCTGTGCATTGCAAGGTGCAATTCTGAAATTTTTTGCTTTTTCCTGCTCCTCTTAGCATGGTAAAGAAGATTCAAAGAGAGTGAGATGCCAGCTCCTTTCATTCAGTCAGTAGCTTCAAACATTTCTGGTATATGAATAACATGATGTTTTTCAATGACAAAAATCAATGAATATTGTAAATGCACAAACAGTAATTTCTCCGCATTGCAAGGTGCAAGTCTGAAATTTTTTGCTTTTTCCTGCTCCTCTTAGCATGATAAAGAAGATTCAAAGAGAGTGAGATGCCAGCTCCTTTCATTCAGTTAGTAGCTTCAATCATTTCTGGACGTTTTTCAATGGCGAAAATCAATGAATATTGTAAATGCACAAACTGTAATTTCTCCGCATTGCAAGGTGCAATTCTGAAATTTTTTGCTTTTTCCTGCTCCTCTTAGCATGATAAAGAAGATTCAAAGAGAGTGAGATGCCAGCTCCTTTCATTCAGTCAGTAGCTTCAATCATTTCTGGACGTTTTTCAATGGCAAAAATCAATGAATATTGTAAATGCACAAACAGTAATTTCTCCGCATTGCAAGGTGCAATTCTGAAATTTTTTGCTTTTTCCTGTTAATCCTAGCATGATAAAGAAGATTCAAAGAGAGTGAGATGCCAGCTCCTTTCATTCAGTCAGTAGCTTCAAACATTTCTGGTATATGAAAAACATGTTTTTCAATGGCAAAAATCAATGAATATTGTAAATGCACAAACAGTAATATCTCCACATTGCAAGGTGCAATTCTGAAATTTTTTGCTTTTTCCTGCTAATCCTAGCATGATAAAGAAGATTCAAAGAGAGTGAGATGCCAGCTCCTTTCATTCAGTCAGTAGCTTCAAACATTTCTGGTATATGAAAAACATGTTTTTCAATGGCAAAAATCAATGAATATTGTAAATGCACAAACAGTAATATCTCCACATTGCAAGGTGCAATTCTGAAATTTTTTGCTTTTTCCTGCTAATCCTAGCATGATAAAGAAGATTCAAAGAGAGTGAGATGCCAGCTCCTTTCATTCAGTCAGTAGCTTCAAACATTTCTGGACGTTTTTCAATGGCAAAAATCAATGAATATTGTAAATGCACAAACAGTAATTTCTCCGCATTGCAAGGTGCAATTCTGAAATTTTTTGCTTTTTCCTGCTCCTCTTAGCATGATAAAGAAGATTCAAAGAGAGTGAGATGCCAGCTCCTTTCATTCAGTCAGTAGCTTCAATCATTTCTGGACGTTTTTCAATGGCAAAAATCAATGAATATTGTAAATGCACAAACAGTAATTTCTCCGCATTGCAAGGTGCAATTCTGAAATTTTTTGCTTTTTCCTGCTCCTCTTAGCATGATAAAGAAGATTCAAAGAGAGTGAGATGCCAGCTCCTTTCATTCAGTCAGTAGCTTCAATCATTTCTGGACGTTTTTCAATGGCAAAAATCAATGAATATTGTAAATGCACAAACTGAAATTTCTCCGCATTGCAAGGTGCAATTCTGAAATTTTTTGCTTTTTCCTGCTCCTCTTAGCATGATAAAGAAGATTCAAAGAGAGTGAGATGCCAGCTCCTTTCATTCAGTCAGTAGCTTCAATCATTTCTGGACGTTTTTCAATGGCAAAAATCAATGAATATTGTAAATGCACAAACAGTAATTTCTGTGCATTGCAAGGTGCAATTCTGAAATTTTTTGCTTTTTCCTGCTCCTCTTAGCATGGTAAAGAAGATTCAAAGAGAGTGAGATGCCAGCTCCTTTCATTCAGTCAGTAGCTTCAAACATTTCTGGTATATGAATAACATGATGTTTTTCAATGACAAAAATCAATGAATATTGTAAATGCACAAACAGTAATTTCTCCGCATTGCAAGGTGCAAGTCTGAAATTTTTTGCTTTTTCCTGCTCCTCTTAGCATGATAAAGAAGATTCAAAGAGAGTGAGATGCCAGCTCCTTTCATTCAGTTAGTAGCTTCAATCATTTCTGGACGTTTTTCAATGGCAAAAATCAATGAATATTGTAAATGCACAAACTGTAATTTCTCCGCATTGCAAGGTGCAATTCTGAAATTTTTTGCTTTTTCCTGCTCCTCTTAGCATGATAAAGAAGATTCAAAGAGAGTGAGATGCCAGCTCCTTTCATTCAGTCAGTAGCTTCAATCATTTCTGGACGTTTTTCAATGGCAAAAATCAATGAATATTGTAAATGCACAAACAGTAATTTCTCCGCATTGCAAGGTGCAATTCTGAAATTTTTTGCTTTTTCCTGCTCCTCTTAGCATGGTAAAGAATACTCAAAGAGAGTGAGATGCCAGCTCCTTTCATTCAGTAAGTAGCTTCAAACATTTCTGGTATATGAATAACATGATGTTTTTCAATGGCAAAAATCAATGAATATTGTAAATGCACAAACAGTAATTTCTCCGCATTGCAAGGTGCAAGTCTGAAATTTTTTGCTTTTTCCTGCTCCTCTTAGCATGATAAAGAAGATTCAAAGAGAGTGAGATGCCAGCTCCTTTCATTCAGTCAGTAGCTTCAAACATTTCTGGTATATGAATAACATGATGTTTTTCAATGGCAAAAATCAATGAATATTGTAAATGCACAAACAGTAATTTCTCCGCATTGCAAGGTGCAAGTCTGAAATTTTTTGCTTTTTCCTGCTCCTCTTAGCATGATAAAGAAGATTCAAAGAGAGTGAGATGCCAGCTCCTTTCATTCAGTCAGTAGCTTCAATCATTTCTGGACGTTTTTCAATGGCAAAAATCAATGAATATTGTAAATGCACAAACAGTAATTTCTCCGCATTGCAAGGTGCAATTCTGA
The DNA here is from genome assembly GCF_046119375.1 of Phyllobates terribilis. Classification (NCBI taxonomy): domain Eukaryota; kingdom Metazoa; phylum Chordata; class Amphibia; order Anura; family Dendrobatidae; genus Phyllobates; species Phyllobates terribilis. The sequence continues at coordinate 5,856 of NW_027364641.1, read as the reverse complement.
AATTTTTTGCTTTTTCCTGCTCCTCTTAGCATGGTAAAGAATACTCAAAGAGAGTGAGATGCCAGCTCCTTTCATTCAGTAAGTAGCTTCAAACATTTCTGGTATATGAATAACATGATGTTTTTCAATGGCAAAAATCAATGAATATTGTAAATGCACAAACAGTAATTTCTCCGCATTGCAAGGTGCAAGTCTGAAATTTTTTGCTTTTTCCTGCTCCTCTTAGCATGATAAAGAAGATTCAAAGAGAGTGAGATGCCAGCTCCTTTCATTCAGTCAGTAGCTTCAAACATTTCTGGTATATGAATAACATGATGTTTTTCAATGGCAAAAATCAATGAATATTGTAAATGCACAAACAGTAATTTCTCCGCATTGCAAGGTGCAAGTCTGAAATTTTTTGCTTTTTCCTGTTAATCCTAGCATGATAAAGAAGATTCAAAGAGAGTGAGATGCCAGCTCCTTTCATTCAGTCAGTAGCTTCAAACATTTCTGGTATATGAAAAACATGTTTTTCAATGGCAAAAATCAATGAATATTGTAAATGCACAAACAGTAATATCTCCACATTGCAAGGTGCAATTCTGAAATTTTTTGCTTTTTCCTGCTAATCCTAGCATGATAAAGAAGATTCAAAGAGAGTGAGATGCCAGCTCCTTTCATTCAGTCAGTAGCTTCAATCATTTCTGGACGTTTTTCAATGGCAAAAATCAATGAATATTGTAAATGCACAAACAGTAATTTCTCCGCATTGCAAGGTGCAATTCTGAAATTTTTTGCTTTTTCCTGTTAATCCTAGCATGATAAAGAAGATTCAAAGAGAGTGAGATGCCAGCTCCTTTCATTCAGTCAGTAGCTTCAAACATTTCTGGTATATGAAAAACATGTTTTTCAATGGCAAAAATCAATGAATATTGTAAATGCACAAACAGTAATATCTCCACATTGCAAGGTGCAATTCTGAAATTTTTTGCTTTTTCCTGCTAATCCTAGCATGATAAAGAAGATTCAAAGAGAGTGAGATGCCAGCTCCTTTCATTCAGTCAGTAGCTTCAAACATTTCTGGACGTTTTTCAATGGCAAAAATCAATGAATATTGTAAATGCACAAACAGTAATTTCTCCGCATTGCAAGGTGCAATTCTGAAATTTTTTGCTTTTTCCTGCTCCTCTTAGCATGATAAAGAAGATTCAAAGAGAGTGAGATGCCAGCTCCTTTCATTCAGTCAGTAGCTTCAATCATTTCTGGACGTTTTTCAATGGCAAAAATCAATGAATATTGTAAATGCACAAACAGTAATTTCTCCGCATTGCAAGGTGCAATTCTGAAATTTTTTGCTTTTTCCTGCTCCTCTTAGCATGATAAAGAAGATTCAAAGAGAGTGAGATGCCAGCTCCTTTCATTCAGTCAGTAGCTTCAATCATTTCTGGACGTTTTTCAATGGCAAAAATCAATGAATATTGTAAATGCACAAACTGAAATTTCTCCGCATTGCAAGGTGCAATTCTGAAATTTTTTGCTTTTTCCTGCTCCTCTTAGCATGATAAAGAAGATTCAAAGAGAGTGAGATGCCAGCTCCTTTCATTCAGTCAGTAGCTTCAATCATTTCTGGACGTTTTTCAATGGCAAAAATCAATGAATATTGTAAATGCACAAACAGTAATTTCTGTGCATTGCAAGGTGCAATTCTGAAATTTTTTGCTTTTTCCTGCTCCTCTTAGCATGGTAAAGAAGATTCAAAGAGAGTGAGATGCCAGCTCCTTTCATTCAGTCAGTAGCTTCAAACATTTCTGGTATATGAATAACATGATGTTTTTCAATGACAAAAATCAATGAATATTGTAAATGCACAAACAGTAATTTCTCCGCATTGCAAGGTGCAAGTCTGAAATTTTTTGCTTTTTCCTGCTCCTCTTAGCATGATAAAGAAGATTCAAAGAGAGTGAGATGCCAGCTCCTTTCATTCAGTTAGTAGCTTCAATCATTTCTGGACGTTTTTCAATGGCAAAAATCAATGAATATTGTAAATGCACAAACTGTAATTTCTCCGCATTGCAAGGTGCAATTCTGAAATTTTTTGCTTTTTCCTGCTCCTCTTAGCATGATAAAGAAGATTCAAAGAGAGTGAGATGCCAGCTCCTTTCATTCAGTCAGTAGCTTCAATCATTTCTGGACGTTTTTCAATGGCAAAAATCAATGAATATTGTAAATGCACAAACAGTAATTTCTCCGCATTGCAAGGTGCAATTCTGAAATTTTTTGCTTTTTCCTGCTCCTCTTAGCATGGTAAAGAATACTCAAAGAGAGTGAGATGCCAGCTCCTTTCATTCAGTAAGTAGCTTCAAACATTTCTGGTATATGAATAACATGATGTTTTTCAATGGCAAAAATCAATGAATATTGTAAATGCACAAACAGTAATTTCTCCGCATTGCAAGGTGCAAGTCTGAAATTTTTTGCTTTTTCCTGCTCCTCTTAGCATGATAAAGAAGATTCAAAGAGAGTGAGATGCCAGCTCCTTTCATTCAGTCAGTAGCTTCAAACATTTCTGGTATATGAATAACATGATGTTTTTCAATGGCAAAAATCAATGAATATTGTAAATGCACAAACAGTAATTTCTCCGCATTGCAAGGTGCAATTCTGAAATTTTTTGCTTTTTCCTGCTCCTCTTAGCATGATAAAGAAGATTCAAAGAGAGTGAGATGCCAGCTCCTTTCATTCAGTCAGTAGCTTCAATCATTTCTGGACGTTTTTCAATGGCAAAAATCAATGAATATTGTAAATGCACAAACAGTAATTTCTCCGCATTGCAAGGTGCAATTCTGAAATTTTTTGCTTTTTCCTGCTCCTCTTAGCATGATAAAGAAGATTCAAAGAGAGTGAGATGTCAGCTCCTTTCATTCAGTCAGTAGCTTCAAACATTTCTGGTATATGAATAACATGATGTTTTTCAATGGCAAAAATCAATGGCTATTGTAAATGCACAAAGAGTAATTTCTCCGCATTGCAAGGTGCAATTCTGAAATTTTTTGCTTTTTCCTGCTCCTCTTAGCATGATAAAGAAGATTCAAAGAGAGTGAGATGCCAGCTCCTTTCATTCAGTCAGTAGCTTCAATCATTTCTGGACGTTTTTCAATGGCAAAAATCAATGAATATTGTAAATGCACAAACAGTAATTTCTCCGCATTGCAAGGTGCAATTCTGAAATTTTTGCTTTTTCCTGCTCCTCTTAGCATGATAAAGAAGATTCAAAGAGAGTGAGATGCCAGCTCCTTTCATTCAGTCAGTAGCTTCAAACATTTCTGGTATATGAAAAACGTTTTTCAATGGCAAAAATCAATGAATATTGTAAATGCACAAACAGTAATATCTCCACATTGCAAGTGCAATTCTGAAATTTTTTGCTTTTTCCTGTTAATCCTAGCATGATAAAGAAGATTCAAAGAGAGTGAGATGCCAGCTCCTTTCATTCAGTCAGTAGCTTCAAACATTTCTGGTATATGAAAAACATGTTTTTCAATGGCAAAAATCAATGAATATTGTAAATGCACAAACAGTAATATCTCCACATTGCAAGGTGCAATTCTGAAATTTTTTGCTTTTTCCTGCTAATCCTAGCATGATAAAGAAGATTCAAAGAGAGTGAGATGCCAGCTCCTTTCATTCAGTCAGTAGCTTCAAACATTTCTGGTATATGAAAAACATGTTTTTCAATGGCAAAAATCAATGAATATTGTAAATGCACAAACAGTAATATCTCCACATTGCAAGGTGCAATTCTGAAATTTTTAGCTTTTTCCTGTTAATCCTAGCATGATAAAGAAGATTCAGAGTGACATGCCAGCTCCTTTCATTCAGTCAGTAGCTTCAAACATTTCTGGTATATGAAAAACATGTTTTTCAATGGCAAAAATCAATGAATATTGTAAATGCACAAACAGTAATATCTCCACATTGCAAGGTGCAATTCTGAAATTTTTTGCTTTTTCCTGCTAATCCTAGCATGATAAAGAAGATTCAAAGAGAGTGAGATGCCAGCTCCTTTCATTCAGTCAGTAGCTTCAAACATTTCTGGTATATGAAAAACATGTTTTCAATGGCAAAAATCAATGAATATTGTAAATGCACAAACAGTAATATCTCCACATTGCACGGTGCAATTCTGAAATTTTTAGCTTTTTCCTGTTAATCCTAGCATGATAAAGAAGATTCAAAGAGAGTGAGATGCCAGCTCCTTTCATTCAGTCAGTAGCTTCAAACATTTCTGGTATATGAAAAACATGTTTTTCAATGGCAAAAATCAATGAATATTGTAAATGCACAAACAGTAATATCTCCACATTGCAAGGTGCATTTCTGAAATTCTTTGCTTTTTCCTGTTAATCCTAGCATGATAAAGAAGATTCAAAGAGAGTGAGATGCCAGCTCCTTTCATTCAGTCAGTAGCTTCAAACATTTCTGGTATATGAAAAACATGTTTTTCAATGGCAAAAATCAATGAATATTGTAAATGCACAAACAGTAATATCTCCACATTGCAAGGTGCAATTCTGAAATTTTTTGCTTTTTCCTGCTAATCCTAGCATGATAAAGAAGATTCAAAGAGAGTGAGATGCCAGCTCCTTTCATTCAGTCAGTAGCTTCAAACATTTCTGGTATATGAAAAACATGTTTTTCAATGGCAAAAATCAATGAATATTGTAAATGCACAAACAGTAATATCTCCACATTGCACGGTGCAATTCTGAAATTTTTAGCTTTTTCCTGTTAATCCTAGCATGATAAAGAAGATTCAAAGAGAGTGAGATGCCAGCTCCTTTCATTCAGTCAGTAGCTTCAAACATTTCTGGTATATGAAAAACGTTTTTCAATGGCAAAAATCAATGAATATTGTAAATGCACAAACAGTAATATCTCCACATTGCAAGGTGCAATTCTGAAATTTTTTGCTTTTTCCTGTTAATCCTAGCATGATAAAGAAGATTCAAAGAGAGTGAGATGCCAGCTCCTTTCATTCAGTCAGTAGCTTCAAACATTTCTGGTATATGAAAAACATGTTTTTCAATGGCAAAAATCAATGAATATTGTAAATGCACAAACAGTAATATCTCCACATTGCAAGGTGCAATTCTGAAATTTTTTGCTTTTTCCTGCTCCTCTTAGCATGATAAAGAAGATTCAAAGAGAGTGAGATGCCAGCTCCTTTCATTCAGTCAGTAGCTTCAATCATTTCTGGACGTTTTTCAATGGCAAAAATCAATGAATATTGTAAATGCACAAACAGTAATTTCTCCGCATTGCAAGGTGCAATTCTGAATTTTTTTGCTTTTTCCTGCTCCTCTTAGCATGGTAAAGACTCAAAGAGAGTGAGATGCCAGCTCCTTTCATTCAGTCAGTAGCTTCAATCATTTCTGGACGTTTTTCAACGGCAAAAATCAATGAATATTGTAGATGCACAAACAGTAATTTCTCCGCATTGCAAGGTGCAATTCTGAAATTTTTTGCTTTTTCCTGCTCCTCTTAGCATGATAAAGAAGATTCAAAGAGACTGAGATGCCAGCTCCTTTCATTCAGTCAGTAGCTTCAATCATTTCTGGACGTTTTTCAATGGCAAAAATCAATGAATATTGTAAATGCACAAACAGTAATTTCTCCGCATTGCAAGGTGCAATTCTGAAATTTTTTGCTTTTTCCTGCTCCTCTTAGCATGATAAAGAAGATTCAAAGAGAGTGAGATGCCAGCTCCTTTCATTCAGTCAGTAGCTTCAATCATTTCTGGATGTTTTTCAATGGCAAAAATCAATGAATATTGTAAATGCACAAACAGTAATTTCTCCGCATTGCAAGGTGCAA